>NW_010120377.1:58244-99334 GCF_000699245.1 Pterocles gutturalis
ATTTGCCCTTTTTACATATAAATTCCTAACATTTTAATATTTAGAAATACAGTTTTTGACCCATACTTCCCATCTCAGAGAGATACAAAGCTAAGCACATATTCCCACTAAGGCTGTGGATGTTAGTGCTTCGGTGGGCTGCGTTCATCCCACAGGGATTTCCTCAAGCCCTGTCAATCCATACTTCATGCTGTTTCCATAGGGACAGCTCTCTCTGATGTCCTTGCTCTACCTGGTTTTCTCCCCTGCTGCGAAATATCCTTTAGCACTAGCCTGCACATTTAGGTATTGACTTTCTAAAGTAAAGTTTTAATTTCTCTTTTCTATAGCCTCAGTTAATACTTCCACTCCCCAGTGTCCTCAGTCCTTTTGGGAACTACCTAAGACCAGCTGCCCCAAGCTGTGCATCACCAGCCTCTCCACTGTGGGAGAGGGAGGACCATGGGGTAGGTGCCATCTCCATCATCTGCAGGGCAGTGGTCCCCACCATTGGCTCCATCCTGGAGCATGGCTGAGATCTGCACAGTGTCGTGGAGTGTGGAGGTGACTAGCTGTCTCATCTTCCACCCAGAGTTAGAGCATATGGGTGGAACCACGTTATATGGTATCTCCACCTTGTTTTCCCCAGTGCATGGAATGTATTAGAGAATCTACACAAAATCCCTAACTCCACACACAGTACTCGACCTCTAAAATGAGATATATTTTCATTTGATAAGGAAGTAAAGGCGTGAAAAATGCTTAGATTACAGGATGAATTGTTGAGGAGGTGGTGCGGGGTGGAGGTTGTGGATGGCTGAAGAATGAAAAGGTTTATGAAGTCTGATCCATGCTAATGAATGTGTGCTTTCAACCTCCCAATCTCCATCAAATAGCATGCTGGAATGATGGATAACAGTGAAAATGGATCAGATGAAAATAAGACAGACAAAGGAAACATAATTAATCTGAATTGTTGCCTGAAATGTGTTCTTCACATGATTTTTGGTTCCTCTGGCTGAAGCTGTAGCCCACATACATGCTGATTTCACGTGCCCTTCCAGGTGCTTTCTAGAGCATGGGGTCCCTGTTGTGGAGGCCAACACGTCCCCTTTGGGGAATCTCTCAGTCAAAATGCTGTGGCCTGACACGGAGGGGAAGCACTCTTGAAGGCAGTGGGATCCATGTAAAGCAAGGAGTGAGTCCTCTGGAGGCTGTTTATTCACCAGGTGGTTTTTTCCCCTCTGGATGGATGTAGGAGGTGACTGTCTCCATGATCTGTGCACTTCTGCACTCCGTGTCCATGCAGCTGGCTCTTCCTGCCCAAATGTAGTGCTTCATACTCATCTGTTTTCAAGCACACACTATTTTTCTCAGACCGTTTCTCCAGTTTGACAAGATCATTTTGTATTCTAACCTTGTTCTCAAACTTGCCTGAAGCCAATTCCAGCTGGCTCTTGAATGCATTTCTATAGGCATCCTTTCCTAATCTGTCATCCAGGTCCAGGCTAGATGTACTGGATGGAGTAAGATCCTTCTACTCCAAATCCTACTATGTAGGAAAAGGATGTTTGACAGTGAATATTGCTGGTTGTGCCTGAGAGGGATTTTGCACCTGCCCCGTAACATTTTCATCTGGAGAGATTGTGTTTGTCAGTTTGTTCAAATGAAAGCCAGAAATCCTATAGCATCTGTGATGTTTTATTGCTCCTCCCTGACTTTAAAGCTTGTTACACAGTCTGAAAAGGATTTTACATTGGTTTGCTGTGATTGATTCCCTGTAAATCTTTCAGCTTCACTTATCTCCTGGTTTAACTCTAGGTCTTTACAAATAGTTTGAAGTTACAGTGAGAGGTATAATTCTTTTGCTCCTTTTTGGATCCCCAAGAATGGCTGCAGCCATTCTTCAATGTGATGAAAAAAGTTTTTTGTCAGCATGTGTCTGACAGAGCACAGTAAACAAGACATCTAATTAAAATCCTGCTTGAACTTTGATCTCCTGTTCTCGCCCTCTTACCAGCAATGAATGTTCTACATGAAGTTTTTACCAGTACTTCACAGTATAATTAATGTTTTCCTGACCTGATTTTCATGTGTACCAGTATCACCTCTCACCTTCAGTCCAGCAAAGAATTGTTGCCTGCCCTGAGAATTCAGAACTCTGCAGTGGTTCGTTGTGTACTGAATAAATCACAAAGGATGTCTTTACGTTGGTCCTTAATGTGGTGCAATCTCTATTCTGTCTGACTTTTTCCCTGTTATCTTCTACCTTCCTCAACTTGTTTATCAGCTTTCTAACCTCCTCATTAAATGTGAATAATTGTGCAACTCCTGAGAAAAGGCTATGAATATTGACAAGCACTTGAACAAACGGATCTTCTTCAAAGAGGAACTGGAACTAGTTTTTGGGCTGTTTGATAACAGTATGGGTTGGTGGTGCATATCCTATTCTCACTTTAGGCTGTCATGTCAAATTCCCAGGCAGTGAAATCTCATCACAAGGTGGTGGCTTGGAAAACATCATACAGGGTTTTCTCTCATCAAAGAGCAGGTATTTTCTACTTTTGTTTGGTTTATATTCTCTCCCTCAAGAGATATAAAATACTGTACTGTTAGACTATAAATGAAATGTGTATCTGTGAACCAGCTTAAAAGGATTCACAGAAAATATGAGAAATAATAAAGCTTATGAAAAGAACAAGAGAAATCAGAGGGAAGCAAGTAAAACAAATGCAGGAGGTAAGTGCAAGAATCTCCCTTTCTGCCCGTGATCCTGGTAACAAAGTTCCTGGGCACTGACCAGGAATGGGCTAAAATAACCCAGGAGAAGTGGCACTCATAAAAGAAGACAGAGGGTTTTGGAAGGGCAGGTTTGCCAAGGCTGTGCTGCCATGTTGGGGCTTCAGAACACACTACAGCTCCTCCAGAGAGAAAAACCTGTAAACATGTGACTGGTAATGAATAGCCAAAATTCACAAAGAATGCGAAGTTTAGTACAGAATGGGGAAAAATATAAAGAGGGAAGCAGTGTGGAGGAGAGAATAAAAGTCTTAGTTATGTGCTGGCTGTATGATTTCAGAGATGCCCCAGGCATGCTGAACTGGCAGTTGAAGAGTCTGAACAAGATAGACACAGATTTAGATCTATTAAAAAATTAAATCAAGCATGGGGAATGTAAGGTCTGTGAGCTGGAGTGTCCTATGGTGCTGCTTCAAGTCACTTCCAGTCACACCACTGCTAGCAATGTGCAATAATACTACAAATACGTGTATTAATAAATACTTGCCTAAATGCATTTGAGAAAACTATTTACATTTCAAGGAAAAACTTTCCCAATGTGCGTTATTACACCAGAAAAAGGGCAGGGAGCCCAGCAAAAGTACCACTTGACAGGAATGACATGCTGAACAGTTTAAAAGCCTGTGAATGGTTCTTTCAACCAGGAGACCTTGGCAACAAAGACATAGAAAATCTGTAAATATTTTGTTCCAGGACACAATGTTTTTTTATTGACAGTAATAAATATATGGAAAATAAATGTATTAAAGGTTAGGTGGAAAACTATTCTGACAAGGCATTCTTTGCAAATGTCATCTAGCCTCATAGCGTTTCCTCTTTGGGCATGAGGTTTTTATGTCCTTTGGCAATAGTGTAAAAATACAGATGATTCATGTATCAAGATTTTTTTAAAGAGAAATGCAGACGGCATTTTAGGCAGAACAGTTGTTTTGATTATTTGCAATTACGGGGCAAATTAAGTTAAAATGGACCCAACCTGAAATCAGCATCCAAACAAAAGAATCGGAGTCTAGATTTAAGTTTTGTGGCTTTGCTTAGAAATAAGACCTCATCTGACGAAAATGTGAAAAACTCACAGTTCTTGCCAAAATTAAACTATGAAACATTCAATTCATAGCAGTTAATGAGAATCATTACATTTTATTGCTTGACTTTCTTTCCCTCTTTTTGTCTCTTGAGTCATTTAAAGGAAACCTATTTGAAAATGGCACATTGAAATCAATTTATTAAAACTCGTTGTCCTTTTGTGCTATTGGTTGCCAGTGGCAACAAGCATATTTAAAAGGAGCCTCTACTTACTCTTTGCAGCCTATCTGACAAAGGCCAGTAGGGCTGATAGACATTCAAAAGCAAAATGTGTCCAGCTGTTAGCATTTTTCTGATGAACAGCTTCTCCATTATACTTCTTTCTGTCATAATCTTGGAAAACACCAGGGTGTTCTAGACAGCTTTTAAATAACCTGGGGGATTTATTTGGTAATTGTCACACAGATTAGAAACTCAGGTGATGGGGTGGACCCAGGTACCTCTTTGCAAATAATTTATGGAACTGAATTGCAATTGAAACGATGAAGGATTTTCACAACTTCTCCTTTGAAATCTTGCCATGGTAGCCAACTAGTGACAAAATAACTCTCTTCCCAGGTTCAGTATATTCTTTGTCTACCTTGTTATAAAATCACTAGAATCATCTGAGACTCTTTGCTGTTGTGAATGAGATTGTGCACTAAACAGCCTTGATTTTGGTTGAGTTTCTATGTAACCCTGAAGTCTGCTGTCAGAACAGAAAATTAATGGGTTTGAGGAGTGGAAGATGAACAGAAGGACAACCAGTAAACCGATCAGCTCTTATCTACCATGATGTTCAGCTAATGTCACAGTGGCTTCCCTTTTTTGACTCATCTAAGGCCAGGACACACAGAACCTGACAAAGTATACCCATCATTTCAGGTCCTGTTGCTGAGCCTTTCCCTCTGCCGGAGGACAGGACCATGTTATCACTAAGCTGTCACTGGATTTTATTTAATTGCAGGTTGAAGAGGCTTCTCTTGCAGCAGTTGGATTTGGACCAGGCCCTCAGGAGGAGGTAGACGGACTGAAAACATAGATGCTGTTAATGTTTAGCTGAATCTATTTATTAAAGGGATTATATAATACAGGGTGGCTCTGTCAGCCAGAGGCGGTGCCTTAGGACCTCCCTTCAAGTCCTGTTTCCTAAATTCAAATTACCAGGGAGTAGCACGATGAGATATCCTGGTAGAATATTTTAGGTTTGTGTGGCTTTCATCTTTAGGTCAGAATAAAAATTTTTATGGACTACAGACACTGTACTGCAACTACTGTTTAGGCGAGAGTCCATTTTTTTTGGCAAAACTTTTGATGAAACATGTCAACAAGCTCTTTTTATTTCTCTAACAATCTAAACACTTTGCTAAGATCACTTAGCTCCTTGCCGTGTCAAAGTCAGATGGGTGTGGATGCAAGTTTGACTTTGTCTCTTTTATGATATAAAATTACAGTAAAAGATTAGCAAACAGCAGTGCTTTGCCCCTTGCGTGTGCCACTTGGGTTTGAACAGAGTACGACCCAAGGCAGCCTCACCACTGCCATAATCCTGCAGCGTGGCAGAGGCCTGGGCAGTGTTATCACTGTGCTGCTGAGAATAGCAGCAGCAGCAGCCTTCACAGTGTGAATCTATTTAATTTCAGGACTTACTGTGCTCGTTGAATGAAAAGACCCATGTTTATGCAGGCTATTATGTGGCATTTCTTGTTCTGACTTGACGTTACTCACGTCATTTGCTTTTTCCCTTCAGAGGCTTGTAGTGACCTGTTAGAGCTGAGGGTTCATGATGGGAGGAATCGGCTCAATGGAGAAGCGTATGGCATCTGTCTGAGGGCACACAACTGCAGGCACAGAGGCTGCAACCAAGGGAGGAGATTCTCAGCGCAGCTCTGCAGACATTGGTGAGGCTTTGCCAGGCTGCATCACGCAGTACCTGGCCTCGAGGTTTGGTTACAAACAGGATGAAGGAGGTGCTGCTTAGAGGAACAGGGTCATTATCAGAATGATGCTTTGGCTCTGTAGGCATGACAACATTTTAATGGGAAATTTAAAGTTAATTGAGGAATATGAGCTCAGCGCACTAAACTCAGTGTCCTAACTCCTGTGTAAGCATGGTTTACTCCTTGTGTACGGTAGATCTGTCTATACGGGTGGACAGAGTATGCCTTGCAAATGATGGCCATCATTTTAAGAGTGGAGCTTGCCAGGCACAGTGTGGGCAGATGTAGCTGCAAGGGCAAACAGCTTGTTACACCCAAAAGTGATGTAGGCAAGGGTACCCAATATCAGAGTTCTGGCATGCAGGAGCCACTTGTCTCCATGAACCCTTTTCTGATGTTACAGATATCCTTTCTTTCATAACACTGAAGAAACTGCAGGGAGGAAGAGAACAGGAGAAGGAAAGGGTGCTCCACCTTAATTCCATGAGGCCATCTAACAAATCACTGTTGGAAACCCCTGTTGGAGAAGGGCTTAAATCCCATCAGGAGAGCAGATGTAAGCTGGAATGCCTCATTGATTAAGAGATCCTGGTCCTTCCTGTTGATGTTATTTTAGCTTTGAACAGTAATAACTCCTATGCATTTTAAGTCTTTCCAAGTCAGAAAATTGCAGTTAGATGAGACTCAGGTAGTTAAATCCATTGTGGATTGAACTCAGGATGATCACAGCTGCAAATGGGACGGTGCAGGCTGGATGTTAGAAAAATTTGTCCACAAGAAGTGTGCAGCACTGGGACAAGTTGTTCAGAGAGGTTGTGAAATCCTTGGAGGTTTTCAAACCTTCCTTTAAGTGAAGTCACTGCTGAATGGGTGCACTGGGGGCAGGGGTCTTGCTTCAGGGGGAGGTTTGATTAGGCGACCTTCAGAGATCCCTTCCGCCAACACTTCTGTGAACAAAAACCACCTGAAACTCAGGAAAGTTAGACATATCGTGTTGTTAATAGCTGCTGGTGTGGGGAAGAGGAGCAGAGGGGAAGGTATGAGATGGTACCAGGGATGGGAACGAGGTGCGGTGGGGATGGGCCCCCAGGAGTGGCTGGGTGCTTGAGTGCCCTTAGCAAAAGGCTGGGGTGGGTGATTTTTGAATAGCAAATTCACCACAAGGCTGGAGGGGTTCTTGAGAGCATGGGGAGAAGAGAAGTTACTTTGAATTTGAATTTAACTCAGGAAACAGATTCTGCTGGAAGGGGAAATAAGGAGAAGGAACATTAAAACATGCCTCTCCTCAGCGTTTTGAAAAGGCTTCACTCCAGAATTGCCCAAATACTTAATTTTCGTGTAGCTTTTTTTCTCAGAAAACTACCTTGACTTTTAATACTTACATTTTATATCTTGATGATGGAAGAGAAGGTGAAGTAAGCCCAAATGGGAAAAGTATTGCCCAGAAATTTTTGTACATTCATTTTTTTTGTTTGGTTGTTTTGTTTTACTCCAGTAAAACTCCTCTTTTCTTAAATGTTCATCCTAAGACAAGTTTTTAGAATAAGTTCTTAGTTCTTCCCTCAAACTACAAAATCCATTATTTATCCAGTGAGCGGGAACACTCATCCTGCCCGGCAGTTTATTACGCTGCAACTCCGTTAACATGAACTGCGATGAGGCAGCTGATAATTGGCAAAGCAGAAATGTGCAGGGCTGTGCCTGCAGGACAGAGGGGGTGGGTTTGAGCAGGCAGTTGAGAGAACCAGCTTCATGGTCTCAAAGGGTTTTAGTGCTCTGGAGCTGTTCCTTACACCTACCACAGGAATGCGTTGGAAATAGGTTATCTTGCATGCAATGGAGCCCTTTGGAAAGATTCAAGTGCTGGGATTTGTAACAAGAGTCCACTTCTGTATTAGTAAGATGAAAAATTGCATGTTATTTATAGAGCTTTTGGCTAACTATGGATCCACTTAAGGACTTTATACAGTCCCAGCTCTCTTCTGTGAAAGCATTCAATAAATAAATCCAACATACAGGAAAACCCCATGCTTTTTAAACAACTGTTGCCAAAACAAAACAAAAACCAAAACTCTAAACCCAACCTACATAGATTTCGTAGTTATTTCAGGGCAGAAAAATAAGTATGGGCCAGACACTACAGTCTGCTGTCACCAGTAGAAACATTTCCATGATTATCCATGGATGTGGGAGCAGGTCTCTTGCTTAGCTCATAAGGAGCTGGAATTCTTGCCTTTGCTCACCTTAAAATAAAAACTGTTCAGTGCCTCTACTGTGTGGTGATCTCTTTTTATGCCGAGAAGAGTTACAGATGGAGCAGAAGTAGAGGTACACAGAGAAGAGACAGTCTGATGAGAGACGTGTGTCTTAATTCCTTTCGTTGCTGCCTGATTAAAAGAGCATGAGGAGTGAAGCATGCTTTCAGCGAGTCCAATGAACACATGCAATATTATTGAATTGCTTCTGTCTAGCTTTTAAATGTGTCAATACTTGTTCCAGTACCAGTCTCTGGTTTAGGAAATGCTCAGCTGCTGTCCCTGTAATTTAATTTCACTCCTGAGCCTTCGTCATTGCAGAGCTATTTACTCCAGGTTCGATCTGAAATTGTGTTTGTGACCCAGGGATGTAGCACGTCGTTCATGAACATCTTTTTGATGGCTTTAAATAGAAGTAAATATTTTTCGAAAGATGCACAGTACATCAGACACAGGTGCAGGGCTTAACTCTTAATGCATAGAGAAATATATACACCTCTTACTGAGGAGTACATTGTCCTCAGGAGAGAAGGGAGCTTTCTCTGCCTAATTGGATGCCATTTACAGCACAAGCAACCTCAATCATTATTTCAAGCTTGTCAATCCTATATGAGCAGCAGAATACCTCCTAGAAAGGAAATCAACCCATAAATCTTAAAATCTGTAGAAAGATTTTAAGCAACAGAGAATCCATATTCTCAGAAAATAGCTCTAATGACCAGTTAACTTCATAGCTAATGTTTTGTGGCTTATTTTTAGCGTGAAATCATCCAGCTCCAGCTCTCATTATGCCTTTGGTAGATTAATAATCCCTCCATTATCAGATGTTCTCTTCAAGTTTGTACGGATTGGAACAGCGTCGCCTTTTGACCTCCTCTCGGATGAACTTGGGTTGAGCTCTATTGGGTCTTTCCTGAGAACAGTGAAGCCTAGGAAAAGCAGCTCCAGAGTGCTTGTTTTTTCTGGCACTTTCAGGAGGGTATTGAGAAAGAGCAAATAGCAAAACAAATGCCCAGCAGCCATCCACGGTGCTATAAATGGCAGGAGTGAGGTGGGAATGGCCAGCAGTCTGCTGCAACAGGGTTTTGCTGGCTGCTGGAGGGAGATAGGCACTCTGAGCAGGACAGGCTGCCCAGGGAGCTCGCTAGACACCTCAGGACATGTGGCATTCCAGCCCTGAGCTGTGGGGCCCTGTGGAAGGTGGGACAGGGCTGGAAAAATGTTGCAGTCAGGGACTGCAGCTGGTCTATCAACAGCATCCATGAGAGCAGTCCCTAAACTAAGCTTTGGCTCTGCTGCTAATGAGGCTGGATCATCTGCCACTAAATGTTCCTCTCCCTTGGGATGATACTCCTCTGCTTGTACAGCCAAGGCTTGTGTTTTCACTCTAGCAATACACTGGTTTCGTGTATATTGTGGTTTTTAATCCAAATGCCATGTGCCAGTACATTAAATGTGTTACATACATCAGTGCAGATTCCTTCATCAGCCAAATTTGTAATTAATAAAAAATATAAAATTACTGAGTGGTAGTGGTTTTAAACTGAAGGAGTGTAGGTTTAGGTGAGGTACTAGGAAGAAATGTTTTCCTGTGAGGGTGGTGAGGCAATGGCTCAGGTTGCCCAGGGAAGCTGTGGATGCCCCATCCCTGGAGGGGCTCAAGGCCAGGCTGGATGAGGCTTTGAGCAACCTGGGCTAGTGGGAGGTGTCCCTGCCCATGGCAGGGGGGTTGAAACTAGATGATCTTTAAGGTTCTTTCCAACCCAAACCATTCTATGATTCTATGAAAAACTTTGCTAAAAGGTTCACTTATTTCTGGGTGTAAATGAGCTGGAAGACAGGGGAGAAAGGAGTATTAGAAACTGTTGTTTGTCACATACACACAAATTTTTTTTCTGTTTCTTAGTTGTCTCATTGACAGGCAGAACTTTGTTCCCCTGTAGACGTGGTAGTTCTGTATTGCCTGTATTATGCCATTTTTTTCCTTTGGGAAATATAAGGCTACATTTGTTCGTCTATAGAGTGCATAGTCACATGGAGTCAGCTTTCCAGGCAGTGACTATGGCCATGGTCTCACTGAATCTGCTGAAAAACTCTGAGGTTGCATCAAGCCTGAGCTGATATTTAACACAGACCTCATCTCCTTCTCTGTTGCCATGTGTGGAATAGAAAACAGGCAGTGTGTCAGTAAGCTCAGCCAAGAGCTGGAGTCACTCTGTGGCACAGTCCATGTCAGCCACGCTAATTTTTTCACAGCTGGCCATTGTGCATAAAAGGCTCTTTCTCCATCGTTACTAATTGCCACATGTATGACTGAAGCAACCAGCAATGCCGTGTACAGGATGGGCTCAGTCAGCGGGGCTGGTTGTTACGGGTTGGCTTGTACAAAAAGATCATTTCTGAGGATGACTCATGTGGATCTGGCTGACACTGAGTGAAAAATATGTGTGTATGTGGGTTGTAGCAAATATTATCTGGATCTGTTGGGTAGCAATAGAACATGTACAGAGAAAAGGCTAAATCCATGGGAATGGCTCTCTTTAAGTGACATGGGCAAATGATCTGGTCAAATAAGCTTTTCCTGGGAATCAGTGAATCAATCTTCTGGATTTCTGGGGAGGGATCTCTCTCAGAACTGTGGGCACCCCTTGTGCTGCTTTGCAAACACCCACGTGTTTTTGCCTCTATCAGAAAGGCAGAAAGGATTGTGTCAGGGTCACTGTCTGTCCAGCTCCAGCCCTGGGACTGCTGCAGTGAGTCACAGATACAGCGATTTGGGAACAGCCTGTGAACCAACCCTGCTTATTAATCATTTTGCTTTTTGCAGTGCTATTTTTAAGCTAGATCAGTTCCCCCACCCAGCTCGCCAGGCAGCTGCCCAAACACTTTCAGCAGCAGACCCAAGGGGCAGAAGCAAGTCGGCAAGGACAGGAACGGTGAGCCACATCATCTGGCTCTGCTATTTAAAGGAGTTCTGCATTTCAGAGCAAACCAACCTCTGAACTCTAATAGCAGCCTTGGCATTACAGCCTGGTGGCTGGTTAGCTCAGCAAGGCACATGGAATTTTGAACCTGGGTGTGTCCATGGTGGCAAAAGAAGAAAAGTCTCCTCAGCTTCTGCAGAGCTGAGCACATGCCCAGAGCTAGGAGGCTTTGAAGGAAGGACGTCATACAAGTCATATGCTTGCCATGCAGCCACTCACACTCCTTGGCCGTCCTTGCTTGGGACACTGAAAAGGAAGCTGATTTTTAGAAGATCCAGAACTCCAGAGCTTAATCAGCTAAATTCTGTGCCGCTGATGGGACTGGGAAGGTCAAGCACATAACCTCTGTCAAGGTGCGTGTTTTAGAAAGGACATCTGCTGTTTTGGTAGGTTTATCAGAAGATCTGGAATCCCAGCTTCATGAGCAAAATCTTCATTCCTGTATATCTTCAGAATGAAATGCTAATAAATCCTTGTTCTTGTACTACTTCAAAATAGAATATTCTGATATTAATAGTTGCAGGCATAAGTGCTTGAAGGACTCGGTATATTTACAATACCAATTACACTCCTGAGGCTCAGGCAAAGGTAGACTAAGGACAACTCAGGAATTCCTGACTCCTAATGCTGATCTCTTCCTTTGGCCTCAATCTGATGTTTAATAGCCTAATATCACAAAGAAATTCTCTCTAACAGGCAAGTTGAGGAATGTAGCTCTGTCTTGGTTTGTGAATTTCGCTAACACATATTTTAAAACAGTTATATTCAGGATTTTACCATGTGATTATCATTCTGGAAACAGTTTACGTTGGGAAATTCATTGTTGCAATATTAACTTTCCAGTCATATAGTAAATAAAACAATCCAAGTGCATGAATAGTTTTAAATTCCAAATGAGTTTAAATTCCAAATGAGTTTAAATTCCAATAAATTGCCTAAACTGAAATCAGGGGCTCTGCTGGGAGATGTGTGAGTCTTGTCTAGATAGCACTTGAACAAAAAGGTCAATGATGTGGTTTGTTACTTGGAGAAGAAATAATTTTTTTAAAATATAATTTGTGTTTCCTTCTGGGAGTATTTATAGCTATTAGCACTAAGTATGGAAACTAAATCAATATTGTTTCCAGATCATATGCACGGAGTTTTCAAAAATATTCTTTTTCTTTTCATCAGAGATTAAGCTGCTGATCTTGTTAAGATGACTAATAGATATGAGATATTCTTAATTATTAAATTAAGAATTAATAAGTTTCTGCAGGACAAATGAGAAGTGATCATTGTCTGGAGAAGTAAACACTGCTGTCGATTTTGGATGAAGCTTGTGGTAACTTACTGCAGTGCTAACGTGGGTGAATAACTGTCCAGCTCAACATGGTTTCATGGCTGCCTTCTACTGGTTTTTGTGGAGGGGGTGAAAATAGAAGTCAAAAGTGCTGAGTTTATTCACATCCTAGGTATCTCATTAGAGATACTTAATCATCTGGAGAAGCTCCAACTAACTGAGTGATGTGTTAATTCCATGGCATCCAGCTCCTGTGGAGAACTATCTATAGCAACATGAGATTGAAGGTGTTTACAAGATGTTCACCTGAAAGGACCTCAGCAACAGCATTTGAGACTCTCCTGTGGGAACTTATAGCAGGAATCTTCAAAGAGAAAAAACATAAAGATTTGTAAGTTAAAATGAGTGAACCAATGATCAAAGCTTCTGGGGGTCTCTTGAGTTACCAATTTTCTGTTTTATTCTTAAGCATCACAAGCTTACTGCTCCAGGCAGAACTAATTAACTAACGAAGACAGGAGAGAGTTGCTGAGGAAGGGATGGAGAATGAAAACTTATTAACATTTAGCAATAAGATATTCTGTTTCATGTAATATCTGTTGTGTTGATCACTTCTAGTGACAACAACTCAACAGTATGTTTTTCTAATTATGGAGAAGTGCCAGGTACTGTAGGCTATATAGTCTTCTGTTTTAAAGTTCAAACTATGCCTTTAACAGTACTAAAGATATATTTTTTTTTTGTGTGCTTGTTCTGTAGGTTAAAGAAGTCAGGCATTGAGAACGCAATCTCTGCCAAAGAAGTGCCACATTTTTATTAGGCAGCTTTGGTTTTTAAGTCTATTACCTGATTGATAACTTTATGGACTTCTTTCTAGTTTCTGTTTCCTCAAGTTCTGCCACATAGTTTGCTTGCTACACTGAACCCATAAAGTTATCAGTCAGGCAATAGACTTAAAAACCAAAGCTGCCTAATAAAAATGTGGCACTTCTTTGGCAGAGAATGTTTCGGATAGGTGATGAGTGGAGATCAGAAACCCATTAGACCAATTCATGGAAGAAAAGCCCATGGAAGAAAAGCCCATGGAACAAGCCTCTCTGGATTAAACTACTGTGTTAAAAGAACCTAAAATGTTCATTGCTGGAAGGCCATCACAGGGAAGGTACCACTATACAGTATTTCTTCTCCTTTCCTTCTCCCAAGAGATATTACTAGAGATGGACTGCTGGACTAGATAGTGCTGCTATTCTTCTGTTACACAATTTAAATTAATTTAGTCCTGGACTTAGCTTGTGACTCAAAAAGTCACAAGTTCTGTTCAAGGGCAAAGAACAGGAAGATCTGGTCAGTGTTGACTTGTGGTTACTTTTCCACACCTCATCTGATGGTCATAATTTGCCCCTTTCACCTCCTGTTATGGAAATATTTTTCTATCCTTCCATACTAAAACCTCTCAAGTCTCATTTATGAAGCTGGATCATATTCTTAGTGAAAGTATTGAAAGCATGTATGATTCATGCTTTATATATAACATATACAAATAATTATATAATATATACAACATATACTCCATTAACCGCATGATTCCTCATGTTCCTTCTCAAATACCTTTTTTCACACATCACCGTGGCTCATTGCCATCCAAAATTATCCCTGTGCCTTATTTTCGGAGTTACTTTTTTTTTTTTTTTCAAAATATGTAGATGTTCTGTAGATAACCGTATATTTAGATAACATCTGTATAAAATAATTAGGCATCATAATGTTAAGCAGAAAGACCAAGCTTTCAACACTGAACTTTTATTGACTTGTAAAATTTAACAGCTGTGATAGCACAGTACATGTGTGCATGTGGGAGGGGGTTCCTGTGGTTCCTGTGAAGGATTACGTTATTTTGGGATTAGAAAATCTGAGAAACATCTGGTTAACAAATGTGTCCTGCAACAGAGTTAGTTCTTCAGCTTCTTTTTATCCCTAGCACTAGCATTCACTGTACTACTAGATATTCCCAGTGCCAGTGAGCCCTCACCAGTTGATGGGTGGTTATAATGGGGAGCTGAGGGCAATGTGGTGAGCAGGTCACAATGGACATGAATGTGGGACAGCTACTGTGGTATGGGAAATGTAAGGTGTACATCTCACGTTATATATGCTTTTCATGGAAAAACTTATCAGATGTGTGGGATAATGAGGACCCTAAGTTGTTTCTGCGGCAGCCTCTGACATAAAGTCTGTTGGTTTAAGGGGAAGGCTCCAAATGCCTCATCATGTGCAGGGACAATGCAGTGCAGACCACATTGTCTGTGCCTGGAGTCAATGATACCCTGCAAGCAGCATGAGTCTCCCATTTGGAGTCTTACAGCGGGATAATTCCTTATTTGGCTGGAGTTAATGTCTTGTGCTTCCAGTTTAGTGATTTTAAACTCTCCAATTGGTTAATTAGCACACGTTTAGACGCTGGGAGCCACAGAGCTGTGTTGCCAAGGGAGATGGTGGCTCTGCAGCAGCAAGTCTATGGCCACGTTACACGACTCGGAAGACTCTGTCAGGTTGATGCAGTGAACTGTAGGAGAATTTATGGGGCTTCCTTTGCCCGCTCCTTTGCATGAAATGCACACCTCTGCTGAGCCTTCCAGATCTCTTTCTTCAGTTTATGGATGTGGTGCCTAATCTTTGACAACCTGATGCATACAAATTGCTCCAACAGCTTAGATGTGTCTTTTCCCATGACAAGGATGTGCAGATATCCTGGTCTGGGCATTCCAGGCTCTCAGAGCTTGGCTTCTGTTTCACCTTTAACAAATGAGCCAATGCTTGTTGATTGTCTCCTCTAAGTCCCATCAACATGAAGTATGTTCTTCAGCTCATCGCAGCTTTTGTCATCTCTTTGCTATCTTGCTTCTTCCTTGCTGCTTCTGCATCATTTCACTAGCCTTCAAGCAGTGTGTAATTTCAGTCACGTGAAATAAGTCTGCGTATAGCAACCAACCAGCCAGACTGGATGGAGGCAACTCCTGCAGTACACGGCAGAAAATAGAGTTGCTCTAAGAGCAAAAAGCATTTCAAGTGGCTTAAAAATTGCTTTATTATGAACTATAGACTACTTCTGCTGTCCTGATAATGGGAAACACCATCTACTGTGATTCATTGTAGTCAAGCAGCATTAACCTCAGAGAGAAATGGGACAAAAGGGAAACTGCTCCCTTGGTAATGGGGATTTTGTGTGGGCAAGCATTGTAGCTATAAATTATTTTTCTCAGTTCATTCAGATCTGTCCTTCCAGGCCCTTTTGATGTTGAAGTTATATACTGCATAGTAAAAAGTAAGTTAAGGAGACCCTGAGTAATTGAAGGAGTAACAGGTGTTAATCAGAGAATATAATCCTGACACATATTAACAGCTCTTAATCAGTTTAAGTTTAACAGAACAGCAAAAAAAGCTGAATTAGCAGAAAAAATCTCATCATTTCACAAATTGGGATGAAGGCTTTCTGAAGTGTGAAACCAAAGGGTAGACTCCCCGGGTGCCATTTCATAAGGGAATGGTAAATTTGGGTACTCAACCATCCAGTAGATTTATTTAGCTGCTTTTTAGCTGCCCTCTTGCAGTCTTGTGTTCGACTGACCCTACGGGAAGCCCAGGGAGATATATTTCGTTCGGCTAAATTCAGTCCTTGTGAATATGTACCTCAGCCACAGATTATCATACTGTATTAATTGAGAATCTATTTTAGCAGGAAACTCTCTCATTATGAAACTTGAGTGCTGAGAGGACATTACAGATTACCATTTCTTTTTGGGGGTGTGTGTTCCAATTCAATCAAGTTGGTATGCCACATGGTGCCATTTAATTCAAATTGAGTTAATCAACAGAGTACGTTAGCTGCATCATTTTAATATTGTCTTGGTAAAATCCTTGGCCTGGAGAAGTCAAGAAAAAAACTCCTGGGCACAGTGGGGAGATGACACCATGACATTAGCTCTTTTGCCAAATTAATGCAGCAAAATAAATTGCTTCTTTCCTCCCTTGTCATTCTTCAGATTTTGAGCCACTGCCATTTGGACAAGCATCCTCCACGTTCTGCTCTCATTTATGGAGTGAAGGTATTGCAGGGGTTAGTAATGGAGGTTTAAGACCTGTCTCTCTCACTCTCTTTTCTTTCTCCTGTTGAGAAAGTTGCTCAGTTCAATATTTCAGTTCCTCATTTGCAGATTGAGTGGCAGCATTTTCCTCCTTAAATTGTGTTCTGAAGATTAAAATTCCAAATTGGAGGAACTCAGGTTCTCCATGAACTGTGTCCTAGCATGGGGAAAAAAGGCAAAATTCCCATGTGTATAAATCAGGGTTTTTTTTTTTTGGTTGTTTGTTTTGGGTTTTTTTTTGGCCTTTTGGCCTCCATTTGTGTATCTTCTCTCTTTCTACATTTTGTTTTGCTTGTTTGATTCCATGAACAAAACAATACAGATAGTTGTCATTAAGGTGTCCTGGAAATTGGTCCAGAAGGAATAACATCCCAGAGTCCACTGTTCTGGGCTTCCCTGAACAGAGGGCTCTGTGAGAAATGGTGAGAGCTGTTAGCGGTTTGTGATGCCCAGCTCTAGAGTGTTGTGATTTTCCTTGGCAATTTCATTTTGTTTCAATGGCAAAGATGCTCTTTTCACTATATGGCTGGGAAATTTAAAGGTGCAGCCATCCCTCAAAGCTCTCTTTCCTGAGACATGCATTTTTATTTTAAGTTAATTGATTAGTTATAATGATGGATGATGACAGACTTGGGTTCATGGAGGGCAATCGTAGCCTTACTGGAGCTGGAGTTTACCATTTATTGGTAAATGAATGGGCAGAGCTTTGTCTAATGACTTGAACAAGTATATTAAGAGAACTGGACAGTCACAAGGGTTCTTGGGAAAACTGAATTCAGCTTTGCTTATTCATATGAGTTAATTTAAATCATGGAGAGGTCTGTATTGAATGATTTAGACATCTCATGGTCTTTTATTTATGAGGTCTGTGCAGTCTATTATATTATCTTATAATTTCCATTCTGCCTCAGGTCAAATGCAGATTTCTATAGTACTCAGAGAACTAATAGTGGGAAAGATTTGTTTCCAGATTAACCAGAGGTGGTCCCACACTAGAGACAGTTGTGTTTCATATATTTTAAACTAAGTCTGTAGAAATTTCTGTTTTAATTTTCTCTTTTTTGGTGTGCTTTAGTTATTTATGACTTTGTGCCTGAAATGTTGCTATACCCTTGTAAATCAGTGAAGAAATATTTGAGGGATTATTTTTCCTCTTGTATATAAACAGTCATAACTTAAATGTTTGCTTAACTTGTTTATATCTGGATTTTTTTTGTAAGCCTTTTGTACAATTTAATGTCATTATGGCAGCATATGCTGCATAGTCTGGCAGTACGGAACCACAGGGTTATAGCTGGGCATTATGTAAATACTATATTTATTTTAATGGGAACACATTATTTTTTTAATATGTTTTCAGAGATAAAACAAAAATTTTCTGAATGTGAATTTTTCTCTGCTGAATAGTCATTTTAAAAGAGTGACTGGAAAGTGACATGTGTACCCTTTTTAACTTGTGTAACATTGAGAGCCTTAGAAATTTTAGCATCATTCATGTTAACACATCAAAGTATTGCTGGCTGAACTCAAATCTCTCTGAAATGCTAATCTGCACCCTTAACTGTAGTGGAATGAACATACAGATGGTTCTTCTAATTACTTGGAAAAATAAAAGGGGATGATTTCCTTTAATGATTTCCCCTCCTTTCCACACTGAAAGCAGTTCCAGCTCTTCCCTCCAGCTAATTTGACGATTGAAAGATGCCTTTGTTTGCTTTCAGCTATTGAGGTTCCATCACAATTTGTTAAAACTTTCTGTCATGAAGCGAGGTGTGAACCAAGGGCCATGTAGGTTTAGTTCAGAGGTCATGTGAAGGGGAATTATAACCTTGAATATTTAAAGCCAGAATGGGGGTTATTTTCATCATCCCATGTTATTGCACTGATGGCAAAGATGGGGTTTTAGGGTTAAAATCAGAACTTGAATTTTAGATGCAGAAAGTCATTGAACAGGGAATAGACCCCAGGTATTCAGGTTCCAGACTCAGGGTAGCTTTGTTTTCCCAAGGATACAAACAAAGAGATTTGAAACAAATTTCTAGAGATGTAGACTTCACTGCTGCTTTGTGGGGTAACATGTGCTTCAGAGGAACTGGAGGAAAATTGTCTGGGAATACTTACAAAGACTTTAATTTTCACTAAGGACCAGAACAAAGGTTGAGACTTTACAAACTCTACCCTGGAAAATGAGATCTGCATGCTAGAAACAACTGGTGTGATCCCTGACCACTACCTCTCTGTGCCTCTGGATCACGGTGGTGCAGTTACATGGGAAGCTCTTTTCATTGACAGGGATGGTCTCCATCCAGGTGGGTCCATGCCAGATGTTGACACATGTGAGGGACAAACCTCCTGCTGTCAAGGTTCACGTGGTGCTACCTGAGAAGGAAGAAGGTCTTTGTTCTTCCTGGAAGCATGTCTCAGCTGAGAAGAAGATGGGGGGTGTGGGTACCCACATGCCTCTGTTTATGGCCTCTGTCTGTCTTTGGATTGCAAAGGTGAGTTTCATGTCTGCTGCCTTCTTTCAGCTCAGAGCCTTGTCCCTTGTGGGCAAAGGCTAGTTGGTGTGAACTGGAACAAGACTGGGGAGCAAAAAGGAACGGACTCGATTTCTTGTGGCTCATGACCTGGGTGCAAGCAGAGTAGCCCTTTATCTCTGATTTGAAGGCTGTGACCCACAGCCTTGCATGCAAAACTATATGCCAATGCCTATGTCATCCCACAACTCCTCTAAGTATTTCACTTTATTCAACACGGCATCAAGCTGCTACTGTTATTTAAGGATTTAATAGAATTTTATAAATTGACATTTGATGGTGTGTTTTCCTGAATATTCTAGAAGCCCTCATGGGTATTTTTCAATTAAAATACTCAGTGGGAAGAACAACAACAACAAAAAAAAGAAAAAATAATAGCTTAAATAAATATAGCTACTCCATTTCTTCTGAACATCTACGTATACATTATATTTAATCACTCTCTATCAACAATATTTTCTGTTTTGTTTTTGAGGTGCACCACTTCTCTCCAAAGTGAAGGGGATTTGGGTTCCTGACTGTAAAAAGACTATTTCAGTGCTCAAAGAGACTAATTGTGAGGTCAGAATTCAGCAGTGGTTTTTCCCCTTCATTTTCTATTAACCAGAATGTTGTATAATGTTTTTGCTAAGTAAAACTGTAACCAGGCTTAAAAGCTTTTTTTCCCTACTAGAACCAAAAATAGGAACCATTACTGATACAGGATGGAGTTGGCTTTTATGAAAGTACGATACTGTGAGCATCTTCAGAAAAGGCTTTGGAGGGGTTTGTTGCCTGGGGCTGTGTATTTTGATTTTGTCTGCTTGAATCTAGGCTTTAAAATGTTGGAAAAGAAACAGGGGAAGGGGAGAATGGTTAATTAGCAATTCTTGCCTTACCTTCTTGTTTCTCTGGAGCAGAAAAGCCTCATACAGTGATAGGGAAAAGTGCTTTGCCTGCGTAGGATACCAGCAGATCTTGATTTCCTTGTCAATTCTACCAGCAATATCTGTCCTGCTCCAGGGTAAAAATTATCCAACCACAGCTTCATCTTCCCTAACATGGAGATGACAGTGCGCTTTGTGTGGTGTCAGAAAGATATGTTCATCGTCGTGCATAAAATGCTGTGAGATTCTTGGCTTATTACATTCGCAGGGATTGAGTTGTCTTCTATTCAGGCAGATCTTACTTTGTTCAGTAAGTACGGCTCATTGCAAGTCTCTCTGAACACCTGGAGTACTACTAGAGCAATGGGGTTAAAATAATAAATGAGTCTTATGTAGCATATATCATCTCACTTCTATGGAGCTTTTTCATTTTACTCTAATTAGGTTATCGTTCTCATGATTCATTACCACTAGGAATGAAACATCTGAAACAATACTTATGTTTCTTGATAGAAATGAATCAGTTTGTTGCAATGATGAAACAAAATATATGTAAAGTGATGTAAGAATTAAAAACATCTGGGGCATGCTAGACCTCACAGATTTAATCCAAGCTCTCCTCACATATTGTATATAACATAGGAAAGTACTGCACTTGAGCCGTTAGTTATTTGGACATTGCAGTGTCTTACTGCAAGTTTTTAGCAAAGCCAACAGAATGTAAAATTCCAGGTTAAGGTTCCCACAAGCTTTGGTTAATGAGTATGAAATCACTCATAAACCAGTGGGGTTCACTTGTTTAATGAAACAGTAGGCACAGTGTTGGTGTTGAGTTGGTGTTAGTCACCTAGAAAGGAGAAAAGAATCTGCTGTTTCAAAAAAAAAAGGACAAATTTCTCTGCCTCAAGTAGCATATCTCAGAGCAGAACAGCCACAACAGAGGAGCAGTAATGGGACCACCTTTTGCAGTCATTCACCACCACCAGATCATGGTCACATCCAGCCTTGAAGCTAGTGACTGTGGATAACAGACATGCAGAAATAATGCAAAGTAAAACAGATGTGTTCTGTAGAATAAAAATGTCTGTGGAAAAATGGATAAATTCTGGGATAGACCTTTGTTGTAGACATTGCATGTTCAAGTCTTCTAATCAATGATGTTTCAATCAATGTACACAGTTAAAAAGAAGAGTGTTCTCAAAATTAAACTGTGACTTCTGCTGCTGCTCATGTACTTGACAAAGCCCATACATAAAAACAATTTTCCCATCACAAATGCAGTCACCAAATGAACAAAACCCTTCTTAAAGGCAATTTTAGGGGAAAGCTACTTGGAGACTGAACTCAGTCAAACAGCAATCAGGTAATGGAGTAGTATCCATGCAGAAAAATAGGAGTGACTAATATCAGCTGAGGAACTCTACAGATGAGGCTAGATTCCTGCTTGGTAAGATTAATTAAACAGTGGAAGAGTATCCAAAGGAAGGACCAAAAGAGGTGAGCCAGAAGGAGGTACAGTAAAGGAGGCCTGACAGTCTTTGTGGTTTCAAACTTCTTGTGTTAGATACAAAGATGGGGAAAAGCTAACTTCCTTAGTCTAAATGGAACTGTGTTGAAAATATACGGAAGGCTTCATTGGAAGTTTTGTTATGTTGTTGTTTTCTCCTGATGATGAAGGTTATTAAAGTCCAATCTCTCTTCCCTTCTCTTTTTTCAAACATGAGTTTGCATGAGAGAGCAGAACAACACATTTTCAAATAGTGTTCTTCTCTCTGGATAATGTTGTTATGCAAACTATAATCAAACTAGATGACAGTTCCTCAGACAAACCTCTAGCATTAAGAGCTTTCAAAGCTCCAGGGCAGATTGTTGTTATTGGAATAGTTAGTTAAATGGAAGCTGGATTTTATTACTTTCTATAAACAACTTTCCATAAGCAGCTGGAATGATGTTGGTCCTCTGTTTTTTGGGGTTTTTTTTGTTTTTTTTTTTTTTTCTTTTTTTGGTGTTTTTTTTTTTTGGTTTTTTTGGGTTTTTTTTTTTGATTTTTTTTTTCGGGTTTTTTTTTTTTTTCCTTTCTGTTTGAACTCATTGCTCCATGAAAACATCAAGTTGACTGATGGCAATGTGGTTGCTATAGAACATGAGGCAGCCGTTGCTTTCTCCTGCCCTTTACTCATCACCAGCGCAGATGGGCACTTTGGGAAATGCAGGAAGCAGGAAAGCTCCTGGGGAGACAGACATCCCCTTTGGGTTTTGGGTTCAGCACAGCCGCTGCCTTGCCTGTTTGTCACGGATTGCACACCAAGTGTTTTTCTGGGCAAAAGCACATTTTGTGTGTGGTGCGAGAACTCCCAGGTTCAGGGGGACTTCCTGAGAGTCCTGCCCTTGCCTTTCAGGGTGCTGTGGGCTGCCCTGCCCTGTCACATCGAGGGGACAGGGGAGCGTCCTCAGGTGCAGCCGTGTCCCCGCGGGCCGGGACGGGAGCTGTCCCTGGTGCTGCAGGGACAGTGACTGGCACCCGGTAGCCCGGGCGTGGACACAGGTGTGGGGCTTGTCTCTTGGGAGGACTAGTCCTGGTTCGGCTGGGACAGAGTTAACTTTCTTCGTAGTAGCTGGTGTGAGGCTGTGTTTGGATTCGTGCTGAGGAGAAGCTGATCACACACTGATGGTTATAGTTGCTGCCAGGACAGTCAAGGACTTTCCAGCTTCTCTGCTGTGCCAGTGTCTGCAGGGGCAGGAGAAGCTGGGAGGGAGCACAGCCCCAGTTACTGGCTTAGGATTTGACCTGAGATTTAGGACTGAAACCCAAACTGGCCAATGGTATGTTCCATATCATGAACGTCATGCCCAGTATATAGATGAGGATCTGTCTGGAAGTGCTCTCTCTGGGTTGCCCACTACTCTGGGTTGGCTTTCCTTCTGGGTTGCCCCTTTAGGGTCATCTCACTCTCTCAGTCAGCTCTTGGTCTTTCAGATGCTCAGGCTCTTATCTCCTTTCCAGGATTGCAGTTTCGGGACTCTCCCTGCTCTGGGGTTGTTAGCCAGGAACAGGCTGAGCCTTGGTCATCAGGTGGTGAGCTGTATCACTGTGCATCACTCATTATGGATATATTACTATTATTATCATTATTATTTTCAATTTTATTGTAGCTTAGTTATTAAATTGTTCTTAATCTCAACCCACAAGTCTCTTTTCCCTTCACCCCTTTTAATTATCTCCCCCATTACCAGGAAGGGAAGGGTAGGTGAGTGGTTGTTATTTTTTTTGCAGCTAGCCAGAGTCAAAACTGTAACAGCTGTTCAAACCCCAGCAGTGTGGGAGTACAGAGGAGCACCGTTTCTCCGTGGTTCTGTAGAGAAGTGTCATGGGCCAGGCAGCATTTTGCCCTGTGCTGCAAAGACTCAAGCCTCAGCTGTCAGGTTTTTTTGGCAGCCCTCTTCCACAGCAGGGCTAAGCTGCATGACCCTGAGGGTATGTCGTGACCCTGAGTCTGGGCTGTTTACATCTGCAGGGAACATTTCTAATACTAAATTTCTCCAGGGCTCAGCATTCAATTTGCAGATGTTGCTGGGAGCTGATTCCCACAGTCTGTTTTAGCTTGGGGCATGTATTGGTGTTGCACTCTACATCCCTTCAGGGCTCATGAGCAGAAGAGAAACTCATGAGCAGAAGAGAAATGCCAGTTTTTCGGGAAGCCGGGGAGGGGAGGATGGTAGGAATTGTTGGATCTGATGCATCTGAAAATCTGCTTTCATACTTTTTCATTTGAATCACTCCTGTAAGAGGAACCTTTCAGCCTTTAGATTAGAGACATTCATATAACTTTCCCCAGGTAAAAAGTAAGCACACTTTACCATGATATGTCAGCTCTATTGGCTAAAATCATAGTTATAAATGAAGAAAGAAGCTTCTAGCTCTGATATTTCTGAAGGTTTTACTCCACTTATTTTTTTCTAGTGTTGTATATCTTGCCTATAGGAACTCTGAAAACAGCAACTGCCTCTAACAGTAACACGATAAGGCTTTATTTCAGAGGTGGTTTTACAGAAGGATCTGTAATACAAATCTCAAATTCTATTGATGTCTGTCCAGACAACTGGGAGATGGTCAGACTTGTTCATCCAGTCCTTATTTCTCATCAGAATTCTGCTTTAGCATGCTCAATCAACAAATTCAACATGAATACCTCGAATCATCACAGAGTTTAATCTACTTATCCTGCTCTTAGAAATTAAAAAAACCCCCCCCCCCCCAACTCCCAACCTGTCCACCAAAACCTGACATAAAAAAAAAAAAAAAATCAGGTCAGCTTCTTTCTTGGTCATTAGTTCCTGTGTGAGTCTGGCTAGAAAAGGAAATCTTAAGGGGACGGGGATGTGGGGAAATGAAGCTTGTTTGTATCAAGTCTCTGGGTAGCAATCTTGCAGGAAAGCAAAAGCAGAGAAAGGAAAATCAGTAATTTTACTGACTGAAGTGCCTTGGGGCTGAAATGTTTTTACAGAGTGACTCTGCTGATGCTGCCTTTCACCCTGCTTTGTAGATTGGCTGCTCTGAGCAGGTGCCAAGATCAGCAACAGTGAAAGTTCGTCTGGCAAATATTCAAGTGCTGGTCTAGTTGATCTGCACAGGCACTAGTGCAACAAATCTTCCCATTGAAGAACCAAAAGAACACTAGAAACACCTTAGGACTTACTCTGAGCTGTGCCCATGTGTGTGGGTGTGCCTTTTAATAAATTTTAATTCTATCTTCTGAACATTATCAATGGGAATACTGTTGAAAAAGGTGATAGTGGAGTTATTTTCAAGTAGGAGTGAGTGAAGTCCAAAGTCTAAATCCAAATAAAACTGTAGGGGAACGAGAAGATCCTGAATTGTGATTTGACTTCTGGGACGTAAAGCTTTTCCCTTAAGAGACTGGAAGAAGAAGGCTTTGCCCTTAAGCAAAATGGAAGAGGAGGTGATGGAGGACCTGACACAGCAGGAAGGAGAACCGATTGGAATGTAAACAAGGGAACAAATCTGCTAGAAAGTAGTGTGTTGTTTTTAGTTAAGAGCCAATAAAAAGTTTTGTAGATGACGTCTTCACAGTAGTAAAAGACTATAAAAGTAGTTGTAAAAGAGCAATAAAGTGATTCTCCTTCACCACCTGCCGGAGATCGCGCTTTGATTCCGCTGCATAAAACTCTCAGTTGTACACATGTTTTTTAGAGTTTAGAGACTGTGATGTCTCAGCCCACAGCAGGGAGAGAGAAGATGCATTTATATGACTAAATGAGAGAAGGAGGGACAGGCTGCCCTGTCTTGAAATTGTTGTGTGACACACAGCCTTGTTCCCTGGCTGGTCATATGAAGCATTTTCTAAAGGAACCCCCAGCTCTGCTTCATTCAAAATAGACAAAGCATCTATTTTTATTGTAGGCTCTGCAGGAACTACCTGATCTGCTTTGCACAGAACACTCCTGGAAGAATGTGAAAGACTTTTAAAAGGAGTTCTGTGATGCAAAAGAAGTAGTCTTCTACAGAAAAAGACACATATCAAACAAACAAGAACATAGAAAACTGACACCTGACACCGAGACTGTAATGACAGAAGAAAATTTTTTGGTCTCTAAGGCTTAAATAATAGAAGAGAGGGCCTATCAGCTTAAGAAGCACTGTTGAGCTTTGCAAGCATAGCTGCTAGGATCAGATCTCCATGTTCTGAAAGTCACAGAGCAGCTTACAATGTTTGTACTCAAAATGTCTGTACAGTTGGACAGGTAGCATAAGAGATCATGAAAGCTCAGCTATGAAATGTTTCTGTGAAGTCTTGGTCTGGCTCTAGACAGAACATTTTCCATTGACTCAAGGAAGACCAGGGTTTCAATTAGACACTAATCAGCATTCCTGTGTGTGACACCCTTACACACTCGAAATGTCAAAACAAGTCTAATATGACAGTAATGCAGCTTCTGTGACCTTTTCTCTTTTAATAAGAAAATTCTGTGTGTGAAATGGATTTATACTCTATTCAGGAAGGACTCTGTCATCTAGCCTTGGAAATTCTAAACAAGATAAATATTTGCAATTTTAAAAGGAGGAAAGGGGATTTCTTTGGGGTAAAATGCTAAAATACTTTTTCTATTCAAGGCCCTATTAAATATTATCTTTCCAGGTCCTGGCTGTAGAGTACAGTTGAACTGAAGAGATTTTCTACCTGAAGCCAAAACAAACAGAAAATAACTAAAAGAAATAGGTTTGGACCCTTCAAACAAAAAGTGTACTGGTTAATGGTTTCAGAGATGAAGAAAATACATTTAAAGGTAAGAGAAAAAGCAGGAAGATTGCTCAGTGCAGCTTGGAAATAAAAGAACCGCTAAGGTTACTTACAGGTTTTTGTGACCTGAGCATTAAGGTGCCATTGAAGGCTACTTTAGATGATATTTTGTTGGATTTTTATTCTCATATAGCGAAGTATAAACCTTTTTCTCACAGGAATACAGTGAGGATATTTATTGTATCTACTCTGCAGCTCTTGGGAATGAAACAGGAAAATCACTTAGTTAAAAATATGGTTTTCAGTTATTATGTATGCACTGATATTATCATGAGGCATCTTTCCTAGCATAAGTCTTGCAATTCTAGCAGGCTGCAGGCAGTATGAAGGCCATTTACATATGTTCCCTGTTCATTTTTCTATGTCTTTTTGGTTTATACTAGCAACTACATCCAAAGCCTACTGAAATCCTCCTTCAGTAGGATTGCATTCAGACAGACCATCCTTTTCTCCCACACTAAGTGAAACAATTGTATTTATGGGTTCCAGGAATTAGTTTTGCAGCATGCTGCTTGTCACAAAATAGTGTGGTTGCACTGGGTGGTGAAAGCAGCAGGAACCCCCTTTTTCATTGCCTCTTTACAACCTCTACCCTTAGGTTCCTCCCCTGTTCTGGATCTGGCATAGAAATAAACAGGCACTGTATTCCTCTGGGTCCCATCCAGCTCAGACAGGTGAGATTGGACTCCGAAGTGGGATTTAACATTTCATTTTTTCTGTGGGTTATGGGTAGGTTACTACATCCATGAAGTGAAGGATGGTACTCCTGAGCAACACGGCTACATGCTTGTTCTCCCCTTGGGCCAGTCCATAGCATAATCCAACCATAAATGCAGCAGCACAGGGTCAGTACTTACTAGGTTTGAAATGTCCATCTGTCATAAGTATCGTGGGAGAACGGCTCCAGTCTGAACAAGGGCTACACAAGACTAGGTTCTGTTTCAAGATTAGGGAAAAATGAAATCTATTTAAACTTTTGGTTCATGTCAAATTACATCAAATTGAAAGATGGATATGGGTCTGCTCATAGCCTCATAGAAAGTAATGGGTTCATATGTCCTTAGAGTAGTCTATGGGATCAGGACATAAACTATCCATTGAAGTTGTGTCTAAACCCCCTGAGTGCCTTGCAAAACATAACAATGTTCTCTATGCAGAAGTTGTTAGGCTGTTCCATTTATTTTTTTTGTTTCCCTAGGCGGTATAAACAGATGCAGTGGTTTCACTATATTTCACCAGCTGAGGTCCTGGATCCAGAAGTGGCTGAAATGGAGGAGAGTTAAGGGACAACTAGAGCAACAGGCAAGAGCTGGATGGGGACGTCTGCTTAATGTGTGTTCTCTAAGCACCTATCCTGATTTTTTGCTTTTTAATGTCTGAACCAAACAAACAAAAAAAAAAGATAGACTGTTTTACAGACTGATTGGCTCTTTGTTGTCTGGTACAGAAAAGGTTAACAAACCTACTGCAGGAATGAAGAAATACCCCAAATATTTTTGGGCAGCTGCAATATTAGGAACAGTTTGCTGTAGTTCACTGCAGGTGAGCCCTTACAGCTAAGCTATTTGGATGCTCATGTTTCCTTGAGATGTGTTTACTTTTTAAGACGTGTAAACCCCGCTGAAAATACTCACAATGGGTGAGCAAACACTGTACCACCGTTAGAAAATAAATTTAAATAAAATAAGATCCTTTGTGCTACAGGCTAAATGCCCATTGCTGAGCCTGACTCCACTCACCGGGTACGTAGCTGAGTCCCTCTAGTGGCACAAGCAGTTAGTTGGCTTCAGTGTGTTATTAAAATTTTATTTTACAGGCACATTATAGCAACAAATTCACAGGTAGCTTTTTTGGACACTTTGAGGACTGTGGCAAAGTGAATCGTGGATTAGATACTGTGCAGGCAAGTGTTAATGAATGTAAATTGATTTTGAGCTGTAAGGGGCAATTATAGATGCACCAGAAGAAGGGAATTTTTTGAAAGGTTATTCAAGAACTAATTACTATCAGTAAGAAACACGCAAAGAGCCACGTAATACCCAGGACAGCCAATAGGGATGAAAGCTTATACACAAATCTGTTATGACCTAGTAGTGAAGACTGTTTAAAAACACTGATCTCCACTTAGCTTGTAAATGCGCCTCACCCTCTTTCTCACTCGTATATTCTCTCTCTCTCTGACATACACACACACACACATGCTCCTGGATTTGCAGAAGACAGACATCTAGGGCACTTCTTGGCATCCACAGGAACATCATATGGGATTAAAAAACCCCACAGCAGTAAGTACTCACTGTATTAAATATTTCTTAAGCGGCATGCTGTCAAAACCTAGATTTAATAGTAAATGCAGGAGGACTTTAATGGAAAATGGTTGTGTGTGATTTTTCTTAGGAACTGCTGAAAGCTGCCTCTCGAGGATTACAACTTTACCTTTTGCTTTTACGGATGCTTGTTTACTACCCATGTGGTAACCTCTGGACAGCCAGTAATCCATTCATTATCCACACTGATTGAGTGCAGGAGTAGTGCAGTGGTAACTACTTCACTCAGCTGACGGCAGCCGACAAAAGGAGGGAAATGATGAATTCAGACAATTTAACCTCCCAAAGCTTCCTCTCTGCGATTCACAGCAATGCCAGCAATTTATTCTCAGGGCTCCAGTTTGTTCAGTCCTTCAAGCCACTCATCATCCCCTGCTACTCGCTGGTAGTTTTTATTGGCGTCATCGGGAATTACCTTCTCATTTATGTTATCTGCAAGACAAAAAAAATGCACAACGTCACCAACTTTCTGGTAGGCAATCTGGCTTTTTCAGACATGCTCATGTGTGCAACCTGCGTGCCCCTGACACTTGCCTATGCCTTCGAGCCCAGAGGATGGGTGTACGGGCGTTTCATGTGCTACTTTGTTTTCCTGATGCAACCCGTCACCGTGTTCGTGTCTGTCTTTACCTTGACTGTCATAGCGGTGGACAGGTATTATGCCATGGTGTACCCGTTCCGCAGGAGGCTCACAATCCCTATTTGTGCTTATATCCTGGCTGCTATTTGGCTGCTGAGCTGTACCTTGGCTGCCCCAGCCTTGGTCCACACTTACCACGCGGAGTTCCCAGAACTGGACTTCTCCATCTGTGAGGAGTTTTGGTTCCACATGAAAAGAGATCGCTTAGCTTACGCCTACAGCACTCTCATCATCACCTATGTGCTGCCGTTGGCTGTCATCTCCCTGTCCTACCTGAGAATCTCAGTCAAGCTGAAAAATCGTGTAGTCCCAGGCAATGTCACCCAGGGCCAAGCTGAGTGGGACCGAGCAAGGAGGAGAAAGACTTTTCGCTTGCTGGTCTTAGTGGTGGCAGCCTTTGGAGTCTGTTGGCTGCCTCTGCACATCTTCAACATGATAAAGGACATAGACATCAGCTTGATTGACAAGCAGTACTTCAACTTCATCCAGCTGCTGTGCCACTGGTTTGCGATGATGTCCGCTTGCACCAACGCCTTCCTCTATGCCTGGCTCCACGACAGCTTCAGGGGGGAGCTGAAGAAAATGTTTGCCTGGAGAAAGAAGAAAATTGGACCCACTACAAACTGCATTATGGCCAGCGTGGTGCTGTAAATGAGAGCTGCTGGGAGTGCGCTTCCTTCGTATGTAAACACTGTAAGTCTTTTCCATTTCTAATTAGTCCTGATTGCTGACATTTGTCCTGAGGGCTTAAATATAACAACACAAGTCCCGTGTGTAGCCCCCCAGCACCTCCACTCCTCCTGGAGAGGGAGAGGCAGATGTCATGTCCCAAAAATGCCTTTACTTCTTTGACGGGAGTTAGAGGCCAAGGAGATGTTAGAGCAATAATATACCCTCATGTAAGCTATGGGGAGCCTTCCTATCTGCTTTGGATACAGATATGTCCTACAGACATGGGATTTGGGAATCCATAGCAGGGGGGCTGGAATCTGTGCTTTGTGCTTTTTGAACCCAGCATCATCACGCAATCCCAAACTTCCTATGTCTTGCGAACCTGCAGCACAGCATGTAGCAAGGTGAGGTGCAGTATTGTGAGAGAGGAAGTAAAACCTAAGTGATGGTATTTCTGTGAGGTGCTACTGCCATGCAGGGTGTGCAACAGCCTTTTTGGTGGATTTGCTGATGGACAGACTGGAAACATAATCTGTTGTGGAAAATCATCCAAATAGGAGGATTTATTAGTATTACTACTTTACTGACATTGAATTTTGTTCTGGCCGTTGTCTCGTGTAACTCCAAGTTGCTGACCCTACCACAAGGTAGCTGTGTTCCCAGCCAGAGGAGTGGACATCGTTGTGGCTTTGTCAGTGCTGAGACCCTTTCCACTCCTTTCTTGAGGAACCAATTTGACGTGTGGCAATGCAGATTTATCTTCAGAGACACAGCCAGCGACTTTGATAGTGTCTTCAGGAGCCATTCTGGAGGTGTCTGTTAGGAGACAGAAAGTGGAAGGGGCTGTTGACATTGAGCTGTGTATGAGCACTGCGGGACCAAAGACAGACCTGTCAAGCGGAGCGGAGTGGAAAGTGCTCGCTTTTGAAGGAGCCTTTGAGAAAGAAACACTTTCCTTTGACATTCACCTTACAAATGGATGAGGGAGTTAGAAGCTATAATCATCCTAATAGTTTCTAGTTTCTTCCTCCCTCTGTCTGAACTGAAAATCTCTGAGACAATGGATAAGTGCAAGGGGAAAAAGTACTGAAAGCAGACACTTTCTGAGAAGGCTTCTTCTGGGATGGCAGGAGGAACTGACTGACATCAAGCTAAGATCACTTGGAGAAGCAGCATGATTTGGGGGCAGTTTTGGCCATGGTCAGCAAAGGCAACATTCTGCTCATGGCTGCACATGGCCAGAAGCGTATGGGCTGCGAGGCAATGCAAATAGAAGAGAGGGGAGAAGGGAGAAAGAGAGGATGGTTTCTCTTGTTTGTAAATGTACTCCTGCGGTGAAACTGTGCATATCATTTTGCTCATCAGCATTCAATAAGCTAATCTGGTTAGAAAAAATACACAGATGCATATACACACACTGGGAACTGCACTGGAAAAGCATTTTAAAGTCCTTCTCAGAAATATCCATAGAATTTCAAGCTGTTCTGTTGCTAGTAATGAGGAACTGGATATTAGAAGCTGATTACCGAGACACTGAATCAAGGAAAGTCCTTTTAAAGTGGGTACTACTTTCATTCACTCTGTGATGAAGTGTATCTGCCTTGCTTACCTTGTTTTAAAGATTTAAATGACTTATTAAATGATGTTTTGCTTTTGCTGAATTTTAGCAAATTGTTTTTCCTTTAAACTCAATATAGGAAGTTCCTGGAATAGCTGGTGATTTTGAAAAGGAAAAAAGCCCTGCCAAACAAACCAACCACATTTTATAAGCTTTTCAGCTCCAGTTTCAGGGCTCTTTTGAAGAGAATAGAGAGTAGGACACCAAGAGAACACTGAAACAACACTGCAAAAAGCAGCCTTAAATAACAACAAAAATCCTGATTTTTAGAGATTAACCTTCTATGGATTTATATAACTTCAAGCTGTTAATTTGTCAGTTTATAAAGGCTAATTAGCATGGCGATGGCCCATAATGTTCAGAACCTTATGCACCAAACACAGACAGCACTGTAATCCAGAGTGATCCAGTGGAGTCACTGGGAAGACTCTTGTCACCACAACAGCCCTGGGATTGTTTCCTTCTTGCACATCATGTTTTACCCTTATTTGCCAGTACTGCAGTCTGGCTTGTTAACATTCTCTTGAATGTTAGTGACTGCAGATGGCTGCTGCAGAGAGCTGCATGAAGCAAACAAGAAGGATTTCTCTCTCTATTTTTTTTCCTTGAGACAGAAGTGAAGAGCTGTTCAGTATATATATTGTTTGCACAGTGACAGATGCCCTGGGAACATCTTGCTACCAGCAGCCCCTGGTACCAGCTGCAGTGACAGCAGTGCCGAGGTCTGTCATCTCGAGGAGGTGCTCAGGAGTGCCCAGCATGGCAGACACCCTTGTTTAAGTGCTGGTTTAACCTGTACATGCCTTGAACCTGTCAAGACTTGCATTTGCAGCAGAAAGCTCAGAGCCTGCTCTTTCTTTCAAGCCCTTCTCAGGGTTAAATTCTGCAGATGCACCCCAAAATGATCTGCGCTCTCCAGCCATGGGCTCCTGAGGTTCCTTCACTCTCCTCTGCAGCCCCCCTGGCCCACCTCAGTGGTCATGCCAAGCCTTTTTTACAGGATTTCCCGGTATGGTGTACAAAGGAGATCCAGTCCTGAGCAGGAGGGCTGAGGGTCCCGTGGGCTGGCGGGGATGGAGGCACAGACACATTTGTTCAGCCCCAGCTCCGAATCCAGCCCAAAGAACCTCTGCTCAATGTAATTACTGTTTTCTCTGATATCCAGAGTAATAAACAATAATAAGATTTAGAGGCACGTTGGTGTGCTCCTTTAATCCAGTTATGCAAATAATTATATTAAAAACCGTCATGTGAAATGTGTTTGCTAATCTCCACCCCTCTCTGGGGAGCTGCTGTGGTTCTCTGAGGGACCAGGGCTCATCACTACAGTATTTTTGATGGTATAATTTTTAATTACAGCTTAAGAAATCATTGCATGATTTCATTTTATAAAGTAGCTCAGTTCAAGACTTGGTGAATGTATTAACTTTCCCTGGAAGGGTTTTAATTGTTGTTTCTTGCTTATGATCGAATCCAAGGACCTGCACACCTCAGGGCAGTTGCTCTGCAGGAATGGAGCAGAGTTTGTGTCTGAGCTGAGGTATGGCAGAATGCTGTATCATAGAATCACAGAATGGTTTGGGTGGGAAGGGACCTTAAAGATCATCTAGTTCCAAGCCCCCTGCCATGGGCAGGGACACCTCCCACTAGCCCAGGTTGCTCAAAGCCTCATCCAGCCTGGCCTTGAACCCCTCCAGGGATGGGGCATCCACAGCTTCTCTGGGCAACCTGGGCCAGTGCTTCCCCACCTTCACAGGAAAAATATTCTTCCTAATATGTACTCTAAATCTCCCCTCTTTCAGCTTAAAACTGTTACCCCTCATCCTATCACTGCGCCCCCAATCAAGAGTCCCCCCCATCTCTCCTGTAGCCCCCTTTGAGCACTGGAAGGCTGCTATGAGGTCTCTATATGCTCCTCATCTGCTGGGATTTCCTTCCAGTTTTTTTACATGTACCACAAGGCTTTCAGCAGGTAAAGACCCAGGTGTTCTCCATTCCACAGCAGCAAATAAAAGCTATGTATGGTGGGTCCTCAGCCAGCCTCTGGTAAACGCTCCTAGACGTACTGTGGAGTTTGTATACATGCTCTGAGGTGGTGTTTGCAGGCAGATACTAAATGCATTAGCCAGCAAGTGGGTTATCAGAGCATGGTGAGTCTTGGGTTTTGGAAACGGAAGGCCCACACAGGACCAACTTACTCATTGTAAAAATCATCTGGGAGATTTCACCGGGGCCAAACCTCTACAGCTCAGAAGGCTCTGCACATCTTAACTGTGGAGATTTATTGAGATAGAGAATGAGATGATGGGGAGAGACAGGGGAGGGTGAGATGCCTTCACTGTAAGTGAAGAGCACAGATTGAGACAGCAGTAATCACAGCTTCACAAGCTGAATCTACGCTGAGTAGCTGTTGGTCAGACTTACAGAGCACAGTTCTACCATATCTAATACCAACATTTACAGATGTAAAAATGCTTGATCGAATCTAAGCTATTTCCTACTGTCAAAAGTGGGGTTTATATTAAACGGCAATGTACTTACAAAATTCCTAAAAAAGTAAATAAGTTAATAAGATCAGGAATTACAAACATTAGATAGTGAACAAAGGTCACTAAATCTGAATTCAGACAGACAAAGCAAAACAAGAGTTAATCAAACGTCAGTTAGAGTCAGGTAGAGTTGATCTCCCCCCCGCCTCAAAAGTCTTAGCTCAAAGCAGTCACCAGAGATTAAACTGCTTGTGCAATGCACTGATTTAAATACATTTTCCTTATACTTGGATGAAGAAAACTGTGAGAGTTGTATTTGTATCATATTTGGGGAATGGTATTTTATCCAGGGTGGGCAAAAGCAGATCCTGCCATAAGGCCATTCCTCACAGGAGCATGGTGAGTGTTTCCCAGCTGACATCCTGGGAAAAACTGGTATTTTTCATACCAGCTGAACAACAGCTGCTCTGTACAGTTTTAATTGAGTGAATCTTGCTTGTTGAGGTGCCATTGGTGAGTTATAATTAGATGTCTAAGATAATGCAGGGTACAGGCACAAGCTGAAAATGGTACACCTGCAGCTGGGAAAAAAAATATGCAAAATTGGACAGAACTGTACAGTGCATCCATCAATCTGCTGACCAGGCAAGAAGAGGGTAGAGAGAGAAACAGCGTGCTGCTGATAAAGCCCCAGCTGTCTTTGCTGCTTCTAATTGAAGAAATATATGATAATTTTTTTACCTCCAGCCCTCCCCTCTCACTTCCCACTATAGTATTCTCAGAAAAAAAATAGTTGCATTCCTCCTGCGCTCCCCTGGAGAAAAGGTTGCTCAGGGGTCAAAACTAACATTTCTACCTTGTAGAAATATTTTCCTGTGCGGGTGGTGAGGCAGTGGCCCAGGTTGCCCAGAGAAGCTGTGGATGCCCCATCCCTGGAGGGGTTCAAGGCCAGGCTGGATGAGGCTTTGAGCAACCTGGCCTAGTGGGAGGTGTCCCTGCCCATGGCAGGGGGGTTGGAACTAGATGATCTTTAAGGTTCCTTCCAACCCAAACCATTCTGTGATTCTGTGACCCTTCCTTCAGAAGTCATTATCATACTCCCTGTGTCAAGTGCAGACTTCCAGTACATTCTTACTGCATACTGATATAACTAGATGGGACAGGCTTTCCCCAGGCTGATTTCAATCAGATTTTGTATATGTTTCTCTGCTCCCTGCTCTCCCAGAGTTTTGAAACCATTGATCAACAGGTCAGTAGAAGCAGGGGCCTCAAGGATGTTGAAATCCTGGTAGCAATCTGAAATTAGGAAGAATACTAACATTTTCTTGGTGCCCCTCAGGGAAGGACAAGACATCTAAGTGCTCTCTCCTTTAGGGACCCACAGAGGATTCCACAGGGGATGGTGTAAACAACTCAGAACTTGTTACAAGATGGCCAGGCTGCCTCCCGATAGGACAAAAACTGAGAGGTTAAGGGCATGAAGATCAAACATATCACATTGGGAGTTATGTCCCTTTGGGACCTAAAATCTGCTCGCTTTGTCAAGATAGGGTTGACTTCCGTGCCTGTTGTTGTTTATTTTCCCTTTCTACAGCCTGCTTTTCCAAAATAAGTTAATGAAACTAGTAATTGATATAAAGAATAAAACATGTACTCAGGAGCTCCCTGTTTTGTGTAGTGTTTTGTGTCTCCAGCTCACTGGAAATCAATTTGGGATCGCTGCTATCTATTTGCAGCTGACTGAGCTCTCTATTCTTTGCATCTTGTTTATGTTAATTACCACCATTAAATTGTAATTTCCTTGTTTTTTTTTTGTTTTGTTTTTGGTTTTGGTTTTGTTTTTTGTTTTTTCTTCTCTGCAGGAAACATACAAAAGGAGATGATGGCTTTAATCCCTACATCTACATTTCCAACAATTCTGACATTCCCATTAGGCACTGGAGACCATTGCTTCAGCAGCTAGCAGGGCTGCAAAGCAAAGCTTGCTGCTTCCCAGCGTAGCAATGAGATCTGCCTCTCCTGCTAAGCACAGCTCTTGGTTTCCAGATAACATGATGGAAAGGCAGCCTACGGCTCATGGCGGCAGGAGGGGGCTTAGTGCCATGGTCTGCCAGAGCCTGGTGATATGCGTGGTGCTGAGCATCACCCCATCAACATCCCCAGCAAAGCGACGTGCTCGGCAGGAGGCAGCTGGTGCTCCTGCGAGGCTGGACAGCACGAGGTGGCATTGCTCTCTCTACGGTTTCTCAGCCACAGGGAGTTACGTTCAGCTACACCATCGCACCCACAACAAGATGGGCCAATGCTCTAGTGAAAACATGACAGCCAAACGACACGGTGGCTGTGATGCACTGTCACAGGTTGCCACTGGTCACACCTTAAGTTTGTCCAGCCAGCTGCATTTGGGTTTGAGAAGGTGAAGCAATGGGCTGTGTTGTAAAACAAACCAGCCTTGGGCTCAGGGAGGCAGGGCAAGAAAGAAAGAAAGAAAGAAAAAGAATATTTTTGGACTTCAAACAAACAATAACCACCCAGAAGTGAAATCTATAACCACCCAGAGGCTGTGTTTCTGTATGAATGTAGGAGTTACTCCAAAGCCTTCTTGTGAGTGTGGTCCCTCACTTGCAGCATGCCAGTTCATAGAACCACAGAATGGTTAGGGTTGGAAAGAAGCTTAGAGATCATCTAGTTCCAACCCCCCTGCTATGGGGTTCAGTGTATTGCCTTTATTGCATCTTCTGGCTTGACTGAATCTTCCCTCCCATTCCTCAGCCATACAGGGAGCAAGCCAGGTGTACGCATGCACCACGAGTGTGGTCCAGGGACAGATGAGTCGAGGGTGAATGCACTTGTGGCAGGGTTTTTTTATAAAAAATAACTGATGGAGTTTTGTGGCAAGTGTTTGACTAACCCAATCCTCAGCAACTGGATGCAACTCTGGAGGAAGCAAGACGAAAATAATCCAAGTATCATGTGCTATGAGCTACATCACCAATTAGAAATTACATTCTGAGTCACTGAATACAAAGTATTTCAAATCATTAAGAAGACAAAACCTTCAACACTTGGCTTTGGAATGATTTCCCCTGAATTACTGGACTCTTTTAAAATTCAACATCTGTTGCTAACATGCATAACTTAAAAAAAATTAAAAATAAATTTGAAACCATCTGAAGCACTAGACACAGCATATGGCAAACCAGTTTAAATTTAACAAGTCAATAATATTATCATTGTGAATCAGTTCTTCATTAAAACATGTATTCATGTCTGTTGTAAAATACTTTTGTACCAACGCAATTGTCAGTTGTCACAGCAAATTCTAAATTGTTTTGATAGTACCTCCTCTTGGAAAATTGCCACAGACTGAGGATAGATGAAATGCAATCCATCACTAGTCAAAAAAAGGTTCTAACAATACCACTAACAAAGTGCAGGGAAGCTTTTTGAGACCCACGTTTTGCTATAGTTACAAAAAGATGGGTTTCTTTATTTTTAGGGCATTGTGGAGAGCACCATTCCAAACAATTCTCACCCCCCAAAAAAAGGCTCTGACAACATCCGCATGCTTTCATAGTTCATAACATTTTTCCTTTATTGTTAAATGAAAAAATATATTTGCCCTTGAAAGTGTTTCAAATGGCACTACCCACCCGCAAGCGCTGCTGACTAGGGGTAGGGTGAGGATAAGAGAGACAGGTGGGGGTTAAAAGGCAGACTGCCCAGACCCTGAAGTCATTAAATTATTGAATAAAGGTAACCGTGCATTGAAAAGTTGTCTTTCAATCATTCACTGAGTCATAGATTTACCTCTTACTCCCACATGTATTCTAAGGAAAGGTGCTTGAATTTCAGGCTACTGATTTTCATGCAGAGACCTCTCCCTTCAGCCCAGTACGAGGCACCCAGCCTCAGACATGCAGGTTTAAAATCACATCTTCACTTCGCATCCTCAGTGGTGGCTGTCAACTAGTTCAGCTGAGGGAGCAGCTTATTCTGCACATTAGCATTCAACATTTTGGGTAAATTGTCCAAACAATCTGCTTGGGATGCTGTCAGTGCTCCTACATATTCTCCCAGTCTCACCAAGTTTAAATCTGATTTGTGAGTTCAGTCCAGATTCTGCTTTCCAAGGTTTTAAACAGAAGTGGTAAAGTAATCAAGAGCCTTAGGTTAAATATCTTTTCTATACATGTGAAATTTATTATCAATCAAGTAGAAAAAACCCTAAAACAAAACCAAACAAAACCCCCCCAAAACACCCAAAACTCCAACATGTTAAAGGAATGGATTAACGTTAAAAATAGGTCACTTTTACAATGCTGTGGTTCCTGGGGATTAGGCCACTTTTAAAAGGGGTAGAAGGAATTTTAATGTTTGCCCACCATTGAAGAAGGTATATGCAAGTGAAATATTTGGTAGCTTTCTCAACCATTATGGGTTTGCTGAGTGATCAGAAAAGAACAGAAGAACTGAGGACAAGAGGAAAACACACAGGATTTGTAGTGCTAAAATGAATTAGCTGGATGAGCTGAACCTGCAATATGCTGTTCAACAAACACAGCCTAATTTACAGGGCTAGCTCTGCTGAAAACAGAGATAATGAGGCAAGCACTTTTGCTTCCAGTTCTAACACGAGGTATTTGAAAACAGAGGTGGAATGTGGGTTGGGGGAAGGCCAGACTGGCACAAGAAGAGCCTTGAAATTTTTGGCAGCAGTGAACAGAGTCTAAATGTAGAGTGTCAGTACAGCTTTCTAAATCTGAAGCTATTCACTTTCAAATATTGAGAGTGGAGGAGATGGATAAAAGTGATGTAGAGCTACACTAAGTTTTGCAATTCACCTATTTAATAATACTGGCAAGAAAAGCAAGCCCTACAGATTACCCTAAATTGCAGATGTTTGAAACATGGGTCTGCAGTTTGATTTCACCTTTTATTACTGGAGGTCTAACCTTTGAGTAGAGACAAATGTCTCTGTATTGTTTCTTCTTAGATGGAGCCCGGAGACTTAACCAAGCCACTATGATTTTCTGCTGTATATAACAGTTCCAAAATTAGCTTTGAGGTGTCTCTCCACAAGATTTTAATTTAACATTCACAGCATAACCACAGGATGGAAAACAACAAGTCATGTAGGTAGAAACTCTTGCTAGTGCCCCATTTACAGTAACTAAACATGCTTAAAACCCAGAAGAAATGTCAGAGGACTGTTGGAATCTTCGAAATACTCTGTTTAATCTTTGCATAGCTAGAGGTGTTTTCTATGAAACCACAGCTCTTATGACCTGGAGTTCATGCCTTCTGCAGTTGGTCTGGGCAGCCCCAGAGCACTGATGTTTCCAGGGAGAGCAATACTCCTTCAGGAAATACTGTCTCCTTGTGAGTTGGATTCTGCCACTTTTTAATCATCACGACATGTTCAGTAACTGCTGAAACACAAGGAAGACGCTACTCTCAACAAAATATGGCAGAGTCTAGCTATGCAGATCTATGCTAATTTCTTTAAATAATGGCTAAGAGTCCAACAGACACCTATTATCCACTGAATCTCAACCCTGCATACATATTTCCCAATAAACACTAATTAGCCATCTGAGAATCCATCAGAGAGTAATAGTTTCGTTTAGTTCAGAACAAATGTGGATACGCTGTCACTGAAAGCTGTGTCACATCTGAAAAGTAGAGAGAAGCTTGAAAGGAACCTATAAAGCCTCTGTGATTCAGAGCACTTAAGCACTGTGATACGGCTGCTTATAAGTATCTCCTTCTGAAGCATGTTTGGACAAACTGTCTGAACAAAAGAGAAGCAAATACAAGTTACTGCTTAGTCACTACATGGAGTACCACCAGCTGCAGTCACACTTTGGGTTGCTCCCAGTTATCCAAGAAGCTTACTGTCACCTCCATCAATATCAGCACTAGTCTTGATTTCAGGATCAAGATAACGGGTTTTACAAGGGGTCCCTACCTTTTTCTTCTCTGTTCTACACTAGTAGAAGGGAAACACAAGTGAGCTTCCAACCCGTTAATTTCCTGTTTCATAATATTCACAAATTGCCTTATTTTTTTCTTTTTTTTTCTGCAGACAATCAGAAGCTCTCAGGACAAGCACTGCCCCCCTCCATGCACATTGTTGAGGTTCTAACAAACAGGAGAGCTCAAGATTTGGGCTATGTCCTTCTAATAGCTATAGCAGATAAAAGATTGGAGTCTATAAGGCACAAACCACAAAGCAGAGGATAAGTACACATAATCATCATCCTAATCCAGAGCTGAAACAAGAACTCTAAATCAGATCTAGTCAGTGTATCCAGTGCCAGCTCTTCACAAGAAACTAATATCAGCTTCCCTTCAACATTTAGGATTTGCACTTTCAATAAAATAGCTAGATCTTTACTCACTAAAGCATCTCCAAAAGTTACCCCTTGTTTCCCAGGAACCTGCTAATCAGCTGTTTTCTCACTAATTCTAAATTAGAAAAACAAATCTTGTTTTCCCTACTCCCCAACAGACCTTAACATCCTCTTTCCTAAGAGAACTAATACTTCTTGACAAACACGATGTGTCCTCCCACCACCATCAGCTGGCCCTCCAGCACCTGCCCCAGCCCAGCAGGCAGAACCTTAAATAGGGCTCTCAGAGCCCTGACGTAAAACCCTGGCAGTGATGCTGGAGGCTGGGCCAGGTGGGAGTGGTTTATAGATTGTTCTAGTTTACTAAACAAAAGTTTTACAAGGTTGTATTAATAGATACTATCACATGAGTTCAGGTAGAACCCACATATGCAAAAGGGTGATTAGTATAGCTATCTGATACTAATAGAGAAGCCTGTCAAAATTAAAAAAAAAAAAAAAAAAAAACCACAAAACCCCAAAAACCTACCTTCTAATCTGTTAAGAAAATAAATCCTGAAGAAAATACTAAGAAAATAAACCTAGGGGTGGCATGCTGAGGGTAGGCGTGGATTCAACAGTTCAGCTCAAGTGCATCTACACTAATGCACGCAGTATGAGCAACAAGCAAGAGGAGCTGGAGGCCATTGTGCAGCAGAACAGCTGTGACCTAGTGGCCATCACAGAAACATGGTGGGACGAGTCTCATAGTTGGAGTGCTGCAATGGATGGCTACAAGCTCTTCAGGAGAGATAGGCAAGGAAGCAGAGGAGGTGGGGT
>NW_010120378.1:0-4594 GCF_000699245.1 Pterocles gutturalis
GGGGGGTGGGGAGGACTGCCCCGGGCGGCGACGGGGACCAGGCGCCGGGAGCCAAACTCTGCGCCCGCCCTCCGCCAAAATGGAGGATGCGCCCTTTCCTTGCGCGGCTCCTTCCCCCCGCGCTGGCCATGGCACTGGCGCCCGCTCCTTCGAAGACTTGGGGAGCTCAGCCTCCCGCCTCGCACGCCAGTCCCGCTCTACCCCATTTACTCATCATTCTCTGCCCACAAGAGGGAGAGAGCGAGCCAGTACCCGCCCTGCCTCCTCCAGGCGGGATCAACCCGTGTCAACCACACGGAGCAGAGTCCCCTGGAGAGCGCCTCTTGCCTGCGCAAGGAGCCGGGCTCAAGCCGCTGGCGCCATTTGCAGCGCGGAGCTGGGAGCCTCCCGCGGGATCAGCCTGGGGAGCCCGTGGAGCAGCCTTGCTCTCCGGTGTAGAAGTCACATCAGGGCTGGCTTCTTCCTCCATCACCCTTGATGTGTTTGGTTAATAATTTTCTCATGTGTGAAATTTTCTATCTGCTATTGTCACAACGATAAGATCTAATATTATTTCCTGAGGGAAGAGACACAGATTTCAGTCAACAACTCAAGCGAAAATCTTCTCCAACACTGTTACTGTATGTTGTTGATGGGAATTAATGGCTTTTTTTTCCATGCTATCCTAGCCATAAGATGAAGCTTGGAAGGGCTTCTTGGTGTGGGGGGAGAGAGTTCCCTCAGGACTGCTGGCAGCTTGCACGACATTGCTTGAAAGAAAGAGGTGACGTGATGGAGAAACAGCTCTAACACAACTACTGCCAAGGAAGAAAGCACCATGGAGATTAATCACTACCCATTTTGAAGGTCTCCTCAAAGTTGCTCTGCAAATCCATGAAGTTTGTTCTACAGTATCCCACCATCCTGCTAATTCATATGTTCATAGTAACTAGACAGCTATTGAAATTTCAACATTGAATCTCATATGCTCAGTTAGGTCAGCTGGCTCCTGACCATTTCCATTATTAGCCTTTAGTATCTTCTGGGTTGGTAAAAGTCAAAACCACATTAAGTCATCCTCCACATTACGTATTTTCCAACCTTTCCAGTCTCACATCTCTGGAAGACATCTTTTGTTCTACAACAGTGCTTATCCATAAACATTTAAGTTCTGATGAAGTTCACAAAGAAATTCAAGAAGACTTAAGCACCTGTTTTGAAGAGCATTGATGCTTCCAGAGATGGAGAGTAGAAAATGAGTGGTTTTCTAATTTAGAACATGTTAAGTGAAACCCATCACAATGAGCACCTTCCTCATGCCACTGCCCTAGCAGTAGACATTGTTTAACAGTGTTATCTAGGACTTTTATGTAGCAATGTAGCAATAGACCCATTTTCATAAATGTTTCAGATTCTACAGTTCAAACAGACATTTTAATGGTTTTTTTTGCAATTTTGGAACTGTACTGAAATGTATTTGTATCTAAAAGTCAGTAACTCCAGAGAACCCTTGTCCCCCTATAGACATGTAACCCTATTTTTGAACTTGTATCTTCAAATGTAGACAAAAATAATGAAATGCAACATGACTTTTGCATCATTTTTTCCACTGACATCAGGAGAAAGGAGGAAGATGTTCGGACATCTATGTAAATTCCTCTTCATCTGTAAAACCATATATAATTCTGATTATTCTTAAGAATAATCCATATTTAATAATTCTTTTTTTGCAGTTTGAAAGAGTTAGCATTAGGTCAAACACTAAGCAGTAAAATCTCCTCATGAACACCAGAGATCTGAAACTGATGTATTTATAGGCTGCACACCATTGCTTTCACGGACAGGTCTGATGTCAGCAACTTCACTGAAAAATGTCAAATGTATTGACTAGCAGTAGATAAATTCAACAAAGCTGAACCAAAAGTATGCTCAATGACTTACAAGAAGAGTGACATCCTTCTATTTGTCATGGAGTAAAATTGTGTCAAAAAGCCGTCAACTGTATTTGAACTGAGAAGGAGTAATCTGATGTATTTTAAAGAGTTTGAGCAGGAATCTTAAGAACCCTACCAAGCCAACATTCAAGTGATGCATAGTATATTGTAGGAACTGAACGAACATAGTTTAAAGGTACCTCCTGCTATCAGCAATATTTATATATGATAAGGAATAGCGTCATTTGTTCCAGAATTAGAAGGAAATATATTTGTTTGACTGATGGACTGCTTCAGCCTGAACACTGTTTAGGTTTACATCAATCTAATTGTCCAGGTGTCTAGAACAGAGTTCTGAGGAACAAAGAGTAAATACTTGACCAAGATGTCTTTCACTACTTCATATATGTAACATTTGCAAAGTAGGCGTTCACAAAACTCTTTAGAACACAGCTTATTACAACTGATTTGAAGATTGGTTTGGAAAAAAATAGTGTTTGGAATGCAGATGAAACTTAGGTTTATAGAAATATCTGTGTGTTTCCACCACCTGTGGAAATGAAAATGGAGTGTAATCCTTTGTAAAGTATGTGACCCCAAAATTTCTTTCAGGTCATTGTTGGGTTCCATACTGCCCCACCCCACAAACTTTGTAATCTCTGCCTTACACCACTTCTCTTCCTTCCCCAAACATTTCTGCCAATATTTATCTTTCTTTTCTGTCCTTAATCTTACTTCTTTGTCTAAATTAGCCTCAAGTCCCCTTGGCCATCACAAAAAAGAAAAATATGGACAAACTGTACTGGTTGATGGAAAATGTGTTTTCATGGTCAGGGAATAATGGAATACTGGTCTACTTGTTGGTTGCCCAACACAAATTCAAGAAATACTAGTAGAAGGAAACAACTTAAAAAACCAAACCAAAACAAAAAAGTAGAATCTTAAAACACATATGATCAGTAACACCTTGATAATTTTGTTTTTATTATATACTATTCCCTCTGTTGGTGTTCTGATTTTTAAGTTTCATTAGGCATTGCAGCTATTCATTATAGACTAAAGCTCTTGCTGAAAAGGTATCGTGTGTGTATATGTTTGTACTGTACATAGCAGAACCCATACTGTAAAAAAAGTGAAAAAAAATGCTTTCTACAAAACGTTACCTGTGGTTTTCATTATGGTTGTTGAACTACATATACTTTTCGTAATATTTATAAACAAATCAACATGTATCTATAAATAAATTGCATTCAGCTGTTTAATTTGCAGCTTATTTAAGCAAAAGTGATCTTTCAAAAGGTCCAATCATGAGCCAATATACACTATCCTATAAGATTACTATTCATTGCATGTCTTCAGATTCATAGTATGTCTTCAAATTGCCTTTATGCCACATCCCATATTTCAGTTTTGAAAAAGTGAAGAATAACTTATGTTCTAAACTGGGCAACCTCTCTGCAGAAGACATTCCAATACAGTAAAGACTAAGAATGTAATACTCAATAAAGTGTTAGTCTGAAATTACTTGCAGTGAGTTTACAATAATCAACATTATTTTTACTTACAATGTAATTCTTAGTAGTTTTTAAACATTTGAGGGTTTTAGTTGGATAAATCTCTTGTCTTCATGGAGAAGAAGTGACAGTGCAAAACAGAATACAGGACCTTAAGACTGGAAGAGATTCCCTAGGTCACTGAGTCCAGTTTCTTGCTATTACAGGAAACTGTGTCATATAATCCCCTCCAGAAACTTTTCAAGCTCCATCTTAATGGTAGTTTGATATGTTTACCCCCTACTCCTGTTGCAAATCTGTTCCAGAACTTAATTGTTTTGGTGGTTAGAAACCTTCTTCTAATTTCCAGACTAAATTTATTCAAGAATCCATTTGCTTTTGTGCCAGTATTTGTCCTTTGGCTTAAATAGCTCTTCTCCCTCCCTGGTGTTTACCCCTGATATATTTATAGACAGTAATCATATTCCCTCTCAGCCTTTCTTTTGCTAGACTAAACAAAGATCTTTCAGTCTCTTCTTGCTCAAGAGATCTTCATTCCACTGGTCATACTACTAGCCTTTATTGCCACCTGTCCCACTCTGAGCTCATATGTCTTGAATGTGGGTTCAAATTCCCATAATATTCCATTTTAAATTGAATTGCTACATTGTACAGTACATTAATACTTCCATATCTCCATGAAATACCACAGTCTTGGGTATGCAGTTGCCTTTTTGCACAACTACATTAGATAAACACCAGCTACTCTAGTAGTACCTATGTTCTTTTTCACACCACTCATCTACTGGGAAAGTTCTCCATTAACAGCAGAATTTTTATTAGCCTCCAAGTGCATGACCTTGCATTTTGTATTATAGCAGTTTGTTTTGTTTCCATTAGTTCAATCATCAAGGTCATTCATTGTTTTTCCATATGACATCCCACTGCAACTGTGTTGATGCTGCTGCCTAGTTTTATGAAACCAGCCAATGCAATAAGCTTATTTTCTCTTCTTTGCCAAAGAATAAGATCAATCCCAAGAATAACCTCTAAAGAAATCTACTAGCAGACACTCTCCAATTTGACACTCTCTGGTTCAGTACTACCTGCTGCTGTTTCCCTCCTGCTCTGGAAAATATCTTATCTTTGTGCTTCTCGATGTGTAGCAAAGCTTTTTTGCTAGTCAGT
>NW_010120378.1:4617-24173 GCF_000699245.1 Pterocles gutturalis
AATTATCCTTTTTTATGCACGGCGTTCGCATCTGCGCCTTGAAGAAACAGCAAACCACTTCCATTTCAAACTCCTGACCTCCTCAGTTCAGTTGACTTGATTAACTAGGTCCCTTAGTCTACCAAAATTTGCCTTATGACATCAAGAGGCTTAGATACAGACCTGCTTTTGTTTTCTTTCCATGCAATCTACACCAAATCAACTTTAGGATAATTTTCTACAACTAGCTTTTCTATACTGTCCTCAAGCTGTAAGTCCAAGTCTAAAATAGCATCATTTCATGTTGGTTTAGTGACATTTTGCTGTGAAAAGCTGTCAGCTATGACATTCAGCTATATTTGAGGCCTTGCCACCATTAATAACATGTTCTCCAACTTACTGAACCAATTAAGGAAAAAAAAAAAGCATATAGCTTTTTGCCACCTTAGTGAGTTGAAGTGACTTCACTGTGTCAGACAGGTACCAGAGTCCCCACAAAGGCAGCACAGAAGACCATGAACCCTGAAGGAGGACAGAATGACTATGGCAGGAGGGAGTTGTTGCATGAACCCAGCTTCTCATCTTACCATAAGCTATCTTTGGAGCGGCATCTGTGTATGTATTCATATATATAAAGAAAATTCCTTATTCTTTCTAAACCCAATTTCTTTCTAGGTTCTCATTAGTGGATCTCAAAAACTATTTGATCACAAATATTAATTAAGTACTGGATTTGGTAAATCAAACCTTTTCTAGTCTCCTCCTAAACAAGATCTTTCTACTTCCATTTTGAAGATCTCTTCCTGTGGGGTCTGTGGGATAGAAAAAGTGTTGAAAGAAAGGGCTTTAGTACACAGGAACCTTAAACTCTGTTTCTTTCCATTAAATCTGGCATATGGTATTCCTTTGTCTTCCTGGTATTTCTCATACTGAGGAGCTTGAATAAGATCAGGCTCCATGAGGTTTAGTGTGTGGTTTCACCACAGGCAAGTTGCAAGATAAAGCTGCTGCCAGAAGTAGCAGTCTAGTCCACTCCTCAGTGACTGGCTATAAATTTCTGTCACCTTTCTATGCTGACATGAGCATTCATATGGCTAAAAAATGGCCAGTTTTCAGTTGGACCAACACGTTGATCTTGCTGTGTGTGCAGTCAGTTGAGTGATAGTGCCAGATAAGGGGGTGCAGCGGGAAGTACAGGGGAACAATGTATATCCCATTTGTGGAACTGCACTGCTAGCCTGCATAAATCAAAGTGATGCTACATATATGAAAAGGAATAAGCTGGCTGAGAGAAAAAAAAGAAAAATATGGAATTGTGAAGTGAATTCTATTGCATAAGGCTTAAAATTGGTCAGGTTTTAAAACATGCCAAGAAATTTCTTGTAGGAAATTTAATTAAAAAATCATATTAAAAATCATAATAAGATTATATGACTGCAAATCACTGTGGTGATAGTTTTGGCAATATTTTGACACATACTTCATAGACAAAAACTGGAAAAAACTGTATTTTTTTTCAAACCTTTTCATTTTCAAAGCAAAGCCATTTTTCTTCAGTTTCACTCAAAATGTCTAAGCCTATTCTAGCAGTGAACAACCTGCTTTTTTAGGCAACTTGTCCTTTCCTGTTGGATGATGACTGTCATGGTCATCACTACCTTCAGACTGGATTAATGCATTGCTGTTTTATGGGCTAAAAGGCCATTTGGAAAAATGAGTTAGGGCAGGACACAGTCAGGAAATTTACTACAGAATCTTTCCACCAGGGCTTCATTGCACTATAAGGTCGATGGAAGAGTATGCTAAACAGCACAGTCTTTCCCTTGCCAGGAGACTCAAAATATGCGGTGCACAGAGCTTTGCAAATGGGAACGATCCAACCCTACTTTCCATGAAGACATGATTGTGTGATGAGACTCATAAGACTCCTGACTGACCTTAAAATTTCTTCCTTTAGAATGGCTGCAAAATGAGATTCACTTGTGTTCAGAAAACTAAAATTCTTGTTCTTTAAACATCTGTCATCATATTGCAGACTCCTTTTCACATACCTAAATTTTTTTCTTCCTTCTTCATTGCATTAACCAGTGCTTGATCCTCAAGTTCAGTCCCCTCACTGGTGGATGCCCACACCCAATTCTGAATCTGTTGTTGTCTTCTCTCTACTTCTGTAGTCCTCCCAAGGTCCATCATTCCCTTTTAACTTCCTAGTGTCTCTTCAATCTCTTGCTCTTATGCTAAAAGTGTAATCTTCTTTCACAAACATATCTTCATTTTTTCTAAACCATTCTTGTGCTCTCCATTATAAATAAATATACATGAAAAAGTAATTTAAGCAATAGTATGTTTGCAAAGTCAAATGCTTACAGGTTAGGAAATGCATCATTCCCTACATGCCCATGTAACTTCAGTTCAGTTCTAAAAAGCCAATTCATTACATGGCTTTTGAGAAATGCTTCCCATACTCTCCACTCCCTTGAGCTGCTGTCTCCTATCCTTGAGTCTTGCTGCCTATGTTCAGCTCAACAGGCAGCTCTTTCTCCCACTTTGTAAGCGTATGCTGAATCAGACTCAAAAATCCCCACTCTGTGATCCCACCTTCAGTCCTGCTCCTATGCTTTCCACAGCTGGAACTAGTTATTAATTGGCAATGCACATTAGAGTGTATGCACTATGTCATATTCCCCAATTGCACTAATACTCCTTTTTTGTGTCACCTCTGTCCCATTCAGCATATAAGGTGAATGACATTCATGAATACCTTTCAACATTTTGTTTTATCCACATGTTAGGATATTCAGTTCATGCTTTTTTAAAGAAACACCATTACATGCTCTAATTAAATTTTCCTTGTGATGGTGTAATCCTGGGTGTATGTATATACTAGGGGACAAGAGCCTGGAATGCAAGCACAGCCCTGCAGAAAGGGATCTGGGGTCTTGGTTGATGGTAAGCTCCATATGAGTCAATGATGTGTCCTGGTAGCCAAAAGGGTGAGCTGTGTCCTGGGGTGCATTAGGCACAGTACAGCTAAATGCTCAAAAGAAGTGATTGTCCCAATATACTCAGCATTGGTGTGGCCTCACCCTGAGTAATGTGTGCAGTTTTGGGCTCCACAACATAAGAAGGATATAAAAATATTAGAATGCATCCAAAGGAGGGCAACAAAGATGGTGAAGGGACTAGAGAGCATGCCTTATGAGGAGGGTCTGAGGATACAAGGTTTGTTCAGCTTAGAGAAGAGGAGGCTGAGCCGTCATCTCATTGGCATCTACAACTTCATCATGAGGGAGAGTGGGGAGGGAGGTGCTGATCTCTTCTCTCTGGTGTCTGTCTGGTGAGAGGATGTAAGTGAATGGGTTAAAGCTGCATCAGGGTAAGTTCAGATTGGATATTAGGAAAAAGTTCTTCACTGGGAGGGTAGCCAAACACTGGAACAAGCTCCTCAGGGAAGTGCTCATGGCCCCAAGCCTTTTGGTGTTCAAGAAGTGTTTGGACAGTGCTCTTGGATATATGGTTTAAGTTGCACTGTGTGGAGTCAGGAGTTGGACTCGATAATCTTCATGGGTCCCTTCCAGCTCAGCATATTCTGTGATTCTTTTGACATCTATACCTGGCAGATGACAGCTTCACAAACATTAGTCCCTTTATCCCCGTTCTATACACAGAGAACTAAGGTGCAATTATATTTGTGTCAAAAATATGTGTTGTTTTGGATGACTACATTTGTCAAGGATATAGCATTTATTTTTACACTTCATTTGGCAATCACATCTGACATACGTGTAGATGTGGTGCTTAGGGACATGGTTTAGTTAGGTGGTATGGGTTGATGGTTGGACTTGATGATCCTTGAGATCTTTTCCAACCTTAATGATTCTGTGATTCTATGACATCAACTTCACTTGCAGTTGAGAAGTCTCCAGAGCACAAGGCTGGGTTCCTAGGAAGTGAAAAATACATATGTCTCATCACCTATCCCAAATCTGAATTAAATGAATTTGTTTCAGCCTCATGCAGGATTCATTGAAATGAGACAAGGAGAGAATCCAGTTGTTCAGGAGACACTGTTCTGTCCAAAACATACAACTAACTTTTTCTTCTTGAAATCTTCTGCCTCAGTCACTTCACTGTGTAGCTTTTTGTACTAGATGAGGAAAGGGTCATACAAACAACAGGCTGCTTCATGACTTCACACTCTGAACACTAGGTATCCTGTGTACTGAAGGAAGGAATGGCCTGTGGTTAAAATAGTATGTGATCTCATAAAAAAAAGACTGTATCCTAGTATATATATTCCATGAGTTTGAATTAAGTTTTCACAAGCAGCTTGAGTTTGAGTGTTCTCTACTTTTTTAATGTTCTTGTCTCTGTAGTCTTAACACTCTCCAAATCACTTTTAGGAGGTAACTTCCAAAAAGGCAATCTAGAAAAACAACCATCAGAAATTATTTATTGTTGAAGCAAACTTACATCCCTGGCCCTCATGCAAAAAGTTAAAAACTCAGGAGTTTATAGTAAAAATTCTGGTGACATGAGCCGACAGCAAATAAAAGCAGGAGACAACTATCATCTGTGAATTCTGTGCAGCTCAATCATTAGGGAGAGATAAACAAATATTTTATGTTGTTTCTTTACTAGCTAACTCAGGAATCCTGGATCCTATTCTGCATGCAAAAGGGCCATGCCTTCCCTACCTGCCCTGCTGCCTGTGTCTCAGTCTTCCATTTTCTCACATATGTCCTAACTTCAGTCTGAAGATGTACATCCTGGCACAACTGAGGCTTATATCCTAGTGCCCTGTCTTTGAAACCTGGCTGCAGCTCCCATCCTTTCCCTATCTCAGTAATCGTTCAATCTTCAAGCATATCTTCTCACATTCCTGTATTCCAGCACCACTTCCCTGCTCTCAGTTCTTGGCATTATAGCAACCTGTTCAGGAACAATTACAGAGTTGCACCTCAGACTGGAGTGTATCAGTATGGGTAGAATCTAAGAATTTATCAGTCACAAGCCAGCTTGTACAAACAGAATTTTTGGGCTTACAGGAACATGGAAACACAAAAGCAATCAAACCAAAGGTCAGTTTAGCCCGGGAACCCATCCCTTGCAGTGGCCAATGGTGGATGTCTAGTGAACAGCAGAAGACAGCAATAGAGTGATACCTGCCCAAATATTCTCTCAGCCTCCCACCTATAACTTTTGCAAATGTAGGTTAGTGGATAGAAATTAGGAAGGAGAGAGGTGGGAAACAACAGGTTGCATATATTATCATGGATCATAGTTGTTAAATACATAGGTTTCAAGGTTTCTTTTGGAACAAACAGGAGATGTTTATGGATTTTTGTGGGCTCTGCCCCATGGCTTTCGGGTAATGTAGTTACCCATGTGTCACTTTTAAAGATTCAGGATTTCAAGGTATCTACCATTGACAATATTATCAAAACAGCCCCATCCAGCACAGTGTGCTGCTAGAGAACAGATGACCCACTGAGGTAGGTGGCTTGTTTCCCTACTCAGATAGAAGTGAGATACCAGTTAATTGCTAGGCAAGGAAGAGGTAGAACTTTGATGTAACATGTGAAAGAGGAAGCTTACAACCAGATAACCTACAGGAGAAAGCTTCATCTGAACTTAAAATACACTTTGTTGTAAATCCCTTTACAACAAAGCCAAATGCCATAAATTTTAACTCTGTGCAGTTTACAGACCTTTGATTTAATGAGAAAGTGTCAACAGCTACATTTTTCTGATTGGAGAAATAGAGTATTTGACTCCAGTTATGTTGGTAAAACGGAAGTAAAAATATGGAACAGAAGTAAAACTTGAAGACACCTGTGAGGAAAGATCCTAGGCTGGAAACTGCTCTAAAAAGTCACTTTTCAGCACACACAGTTTAAAATGGCTAGAGATAATTAGTGGAAAATCCCCATTATTAAGAGCTCTCCATCAGCAGATGACTAGGAAATCAGAGAGCAGGAATTAATGTAATCATGTCATTCATGCAATCTGGGAATGGGAAATAAATGAGTATAAGAGTTTTCCTAAACCACACCTGATGGGTCACTGATAATAGCAGCAAAACTTTAGAGAAACTCTTGCTTTAACCTCTGTGGGGAGCCAAAAGTAAGAGATGAGAAGTCACTTTCCACCTTCCACAAGTGGAGGTCTTCCTTGTTTTCCGACTATAAGACAGTTAATTAATACAGTTAATCTGTAAGGGCATGTCACTCACATAGAATGATATAATAATTTAGTAAGAGTGTGAGGAAGAAATAGGCATTTTAGTATTTCTACGTGCAACCTCATCAGTTGGGAAGAAATTTTACCATGTTTAAGAGTTCAGGTGCTCTATCCTGGCCAGTGCTAACTGGGTTACATTGAAATATGGTCTTTCAGCACTGTTTTGTAGGCAAGAGGACCATTATAATCCCTAAATGGATAAAGAATAAAATATTAAGAGGTTGTAGGGAAGTGATATTACAACTGTACTTGGCAAAGTTGTGGACCAGTACTGAAGTACATGGTCCAAAACATGAAAAAAAATAGACAAAACTAATGAGAAAATTATGGAGAATAAGAGAGTGAAAAAAATGGACTTAAGATGTGGTGTTTGTGTCACAAAACTGCACTATTCTGCAGACAGTACAGTATTTTTGCACGTACTTTTCTCCCACCATTGACTGTTTACGGTAGTCTTGATGTTTACTTACTCTAAATGCCCAACTTTTGGATGTCTAAAGAGAGCAAAGCCAATCTGTAGTGAGACACACCATTGTACTGAGAAGCTCAGGTGACTTTAGCTTTGTACAAATCCTAAATTTATTTAAGATTTCTCCCATGGGAAATTTATTTTTTGTAGTACTAGAGCTCCTTGTTTATTGCCTAGATGTTGAAGTTAAACATAATAGAACAAAAGAAAGGAACAGGCTGCACTGGAACTACTCATCAATCTTTGTTACAGGTTCTTCATCACTACAAATGTTTTAATCTCAGTTATTTTTTTTTCCCTAAACGTTATATTATAACTCATATGAGAAAGTCTTTTGTTCTACATTGATTAGGCAGCCAAGAGTCTATTCTAGAATTAATCAGGAGAGGCAACGCAAGAGCCCTTTGCCTGGCTTTCTTATCAGTGAAGCCATCCTGGATATCCTTTTGTCATTAATAGGGCCCAGGTAGTTTAACGAGAATCAAGAATTAGGAAGAAAAATGTCAAAATGTCCTGTGACACTTCAAGTACATGTGGTATAATCAGTTTGTCAGAGGAAGAGTTTCATGTTGCTGTTTATTTAGCTATGATTATACATAAGTAGATGGCACATCAAGGAACTTGAGAGAAAGGAATTCAGAATGTAGAACTGGTAGAGAAGAGTTACCATCACTTTCTTGTTCTTCTGCTATAAAAGAAAGATAACATTGTTTTTATATTCCTCAGAATATATATCTTTTTATTTCTTTGGAAATAAGTGGAATTGCATCCAAGAAATAACTGACTTCATTATCAGTTTTTATTTTGGAGGAAAAAAATCAACACCCAAAGTTGTTGGGAAAGCCACTGAAACTAAACAGAGATGTATTTTCCACTGAACAGCTTTTTTGTTTTGTTGTTGGTTTTGTTGCTTTGGCAATTACTCATTTTGGTAAGAGATCATTTCAGGAGTGATTAAATTCTAGGATAAGCATAGCTGGAAAAACTTGTGGTTTATTTACAAAGAACAGCTAATAATAGTTGACCAGTTATTTTTCCTGAATTGGATTGCCTTTCTTAATTCTGATTTTCCTCCAGCAACAAACATCAAGGGCCTTCATTTTCTTCACATTTACCTAGATGCAAGCTTGGATAGGTATTTTAAGTTAATAATTACATTGTTGTCAAGCTCTGTATTTGCTAGAAAAGATAATCTGATTCAGACATTTTTGTGTGGATTAATGGGTGCATTCAGAATTTGTTGCAGATCTATATTGAGTCTGTCACTGCTGGGTATCTCATCATTGCAATAAATGTATAAATCCAATATGATGCTTTTAGAATTAAAATTATTTTACTAGCAGTAGAAGCAGTGAGGTAAACAGGATTTTGGATGGTACAAATTAAAATCAAAACCTTCATTTGTATATTGTAAGATGCACCCTTTTGTAGTAAACATTTCTCAGTATATGGAGTAAAAGTCAGAAATGTTTTAATTTTCTTTTTTTCACTGACTCAGAGTAGGTTTAAGAAGCTTCACAGAATTCCTACCTCTCCCAATTCCCTCAGTTCTAGAAACTCTAAAAAAGGTGTTTCTTGGGCATTGATCACTTTTAAATTTCAGACTAAATGTGAATCATGTAAATAAAAAAATTACTGAGATGCTGTAGCATTTTCCTATTTTAGCATTTTCACTTTCTAGTCGTCACTTAGAAGCTGATGTACTGAAAATTACCAGGTATATACCACCTGAGCTAGCGGTTGTCTTGTACATTTGGCATTGGCCCGGGGAACCATGATTACACTGCTTTGCTATGAAATGAAGGAATCATGTACTATTTGATAGTAAGTGCTTGAGGAATATTCCACTATGTTCATAATTTTAAAAAATATTCTGGAGAAAAACAGAATTAGCTAAGCTTTTAGAAGAAATCACTGTTAATTTTTCTGCATAGGGCAGGATTTTAAATACAGGAATGCAATATTGCTTGAATATGGAGCAAAGCTAATCCAGTATATTTTGCCTTATAGAGAAAGAAACATAAAAATTAAGCACTTGAAGAGTTCTCATTTTATATGCAAGGTTAATAATACTGTCTTGAGATCAACCCTAAATACTGCATGTATTTTCCTTATTAGCTGTTGACAAACATTATTCCAAGATGAGTATAGCCCAATCCAATGGATACTGAAAGCGGTTATAAGTAGCATTTTGAAATTAAAACACTTAAAACCATACATGTACTAATATCTGAGGGTATTTGCACCTACTATTTCTCAACAAGCAATAGATCATTCAGAACAAGCCACAGCAAATCCCACAGTTTTTCATTGTAAACAAAGAAGATGTTGAACTCAGGAAGACAGAACTTTCAAAGGATTTAACAAATTAAGTAGTCAGTCAAGAGTGTGTCCACTGACAAACATAAAAAGAACCAAAGAAAGTTCTTGTGTGTGCAGAGGGCTGAGGTGATCTGGTTGAAATCAAGTGCCACTTACTGGAGTGGGAAGGGAAACAATAGAGGACCAGAATGCAGGTCTCAAGAATATCAGTAAGGACTCAAGAACAAAAGCCAGGAGCATGATTACGAGTGAAATGCAAAGAACAGCAAAGAATTCCAGTGCACATGAAATGTATGGGGTAGATCTCCCTTAAATACAGGGGGAAAAGCTCTGGGGTCAGCTTCTAGTTTTCTGTGAGCAGCTACAGAGCTATTGGACCAGAAAGTGACTCTCAGAGCGATTTGACTGCAGGACTGTTGTGGTTTTGTGTGGTGGGTTTGTTTGGTAGCAGGGAGGGGCCACAGTAATGGCTCAGTAGCTGCTGAAGGTTTCCCCTGACCCCAGCTCTGCTGGCAGCAAGGGAGGGGCTGCAGTGGTGGCTCCTGTAAGTGACTGCTAAGGGTTCACCCCCACCCCCAGCTCCAAGATTTTGGTAGCTTGGGAGTGGGAAGAGGAGTATCACCGATCTAGCCCCTGTGAGAAACTGCTGGAAGTTTCCCCAGCTTCAGGCTGGACCCACCCCAGGCCAGGGCTGAGCCAATCGGCGCCTCTGCGAATGACAGATTTAAGAGGGGGCACAGAAGTTGGGAGTTGGCGTGGCCCCGGCTAGGGCCCGGACCGGGTGGACCAGCCTGGCCATTCAGCTGCCTGCCCAGCTTCTCCTGCAAGCCGACCTGCTGTAGCCCAAGCCTCTGCCATGGCTCACCTGAGAGTCCGTTTCGGGGAGCCGATAAAAGCCTGCGGTGGAGAGAGAAGCGGAATTGGAGAGAGACAACTGCGCAGACACTCTGGTCAGAGAAGAGAAGCAAGAAGGAAGGAGGCGCCCCCGGAATTTCCCCTGCAGCGTGGTGAAGACTCATGGTGACACACAGTTTGTCCCTGAGTGCAGTCCATGAGAAGATGCAGCCGTGGAGGACTTCACGTTGGAATTTTGGAGAAACCCACACCGGAGTCGAGCAGTCATCGTGGGACTGTGGCCCTGTGTGGGAAGGACTCACGTTGGAGCAGTTTGTGGAAGACTCTCCCATGAGAAGGGACCCCACGCAGGTGCCCTACCCTGAGGAGGAAGGAGCGGCGGACTGACTGCACCCCCCATTCCCTGCCTCCCTGCACCACCAGGGGAGCGAAGGTACAGAACAAAGCTTTTGGGCCTGGGAAGAAGGAAGGGGTGGGGGAGAAGTGCCTTTCTAAGATGTAGTTCTCTCTCTGATTATCTTGCTTCTTGTTTTTGATTGTAAATAGTTACTTGATTGTTTTTATTTTGTGTTTTTCCCCAAGTCCTGTTGGTTTCTTGCCTCTGACCCTAAGTGGTGAGTGAAACGCTCCCTGTCCTTGCCTCAGCTCACCCGATGTTTAACAAAAGACTGTCTGGTGGCTTTCTTCTAAACTACAAGGACACAACAGGATGTAATCCTTAACCCATTGCTGCTACTTGGATTTCTCAGTGGCAAGAGTGAGAAACAGCATGTCTCAGATACAAAATATATTTTGCAGCTGAGTATGGTCTGAGAGCAAACAGAGCAAACAGTTTCAAAAAACACCAGAAGTTCCACTGTGGACTGTGGCAATGCCACTGGTAAAAGTTTAGTTCTATCAATGAAAAGCTGTCTTTAGACATTTTTACTATATAGTATGATTTGTTTACGTTTGTTTCTGGGAACTGTAGTCATTGCAGCAGCAGCATTACCTAACACTGGGAAAAAACAGTGTGCTGGTCTTGGCTGGGGTAGACTTAATTTTCTTCCTATTAGAAAGAATCAGAGTCAAGGTCCCACACTGGCACAAGAAAGGACTGTCATGGTTTAACCCCAGCTGGCAATAACCACCACACAGCTGCTCGCTCACTCCCCAGCCCAGTGAGATGGGGAAGAGAATCAGAAGGGTATAAGTGAGAAAATTCGTGGGCTGAGATAAAGACAGTTTAGTCGGTAAAGCAAAAGCTGCGCATGCAAGAAAAGCAAAACAAGGAATTAATGCACTGCTTCCCATCGGCAGGCAGGTATTCAGCCATCTGCAGGAAAGCAGGGCTCCATCACACCGAACAGTCATTTGGGAAGACAAAAAGCCATCCCTCCAAAAGTCCTCCCCTTCCTTCTTCTTCCCACAGCTTTATATGCTAAGCATAATATCATACAGTATGGCATATCCCTTTGGTCAGTTGGGGTCAGCTGTCCCAGCTGTGTCCCCTCCCAGCTTCTTGTGCACCCCCAGCCCACTGGCTGGTGGGGTGAGAAGCAGAAAGGGCCTTGACTCTGTGTGAGCACTGCTCAGCAGTAACTAAAACATCCCTGTATTATCAACACTGTTTTCATCACAAATCCAAAACATAGCCCCACACTAGCTACTGTGAAGAAAATTAACTGTATTCCTACAGCCAAAACCAGCACGAATGGCTAAATTCAAATGAAACATCATACAGTAGAGAAAAATTGAGTTGGTCTCAGCAGACCAAAGTTTCCAGTTGTCATTAGATTTTTGTAATCTGAAGTGATCCTTTCAGATCATAGTACATATTTGCATGGAACTTGCCATCCTGCACTGGAGACAAGAGCAGCAGTATTTTAAAATATGTTAAGATGATACTGAAGGCTTTTATATTTTATAAGCCTCTTACCTCTGTAGAACACAACCACGTTTGCACTGATAAGAAGTTCTGAGAACTGTAAAAATATCACCAGTATCTATGTGGAAAGCAACTTACTTCACCTGTATGTAACATCTACAGATGTTAGTTTTCAGGCTTGGAGGCAACTCTTGTATTGAGTGTACCTCAGGAGGAGTGCTAATGTGAGACTGGGAGGGAAGCTGGGAGGACTGTGACCTGGACCTTCTACCCTGATTTATAATTTTAAAAAGGAATACCTGTAATGGCAGATGTCCATTTAGAGAAAGAAATGTTTTGGACACTTGCTGATAAAGATACAGAGATAAAAAGTAACTACCTGCAGCATAATGGACTTCTCACATTTTCCATTAGTGGTGGCAAAGGAGACTACTAAGATACACAACTAGAAGCAGCTCATCTGTTGTATATGGCACAAACTGAATCCTACAGAAGCAAAGAGATGCAACATGAAACCAGAGGTATGCTAGTGCTGGCTAACATATTGGTATTATATTGAGCAAAAGGACTTGCTTAAGTGAACAACTTGTTCCATCTTTATTTGCTTAAAATTACAGTTTAGAATATGCCAAAGATAGTGTGAAGCACCAGAACAGTTATTCCTGAAAAATTTACTTTGTTCATGGGAAACTTACCACTGGGAGTGGTAAAAATGACAGCTATTGTTACAGACAGGGTGTAGTGTCTTCCACAAATGAAAAGAAATTACAAAGTCAAGGAGAATGACAGCCACAACACATGCAAAATAAACTGTCTTGCACCTTTGGGAATGGCTAATTGCTCCATACCAGTCTGTGCACACTGAGCGATCAGAAAGGGTCAGCATGTGACAATATGCCGTACCAGCTCTTTTTAGAATATCAAACAAATATTCTGGCACTTTTCAGATACCGATTGGAGAATGAATAATTAATTCAATTTCAACTACTGTGCTATGTCTTTAGGTGCAAAAAGTGTCCAAAATAGTCTTAAGTATTCTATGCACAGAGCTGGGGATAGTGAAAGTAATGAGGCCCATGAACAAGAATTCCCTGCATAGACAATGGCTCAGTTCACATATGAAGAGTTCCAGCTGCTTTTCAAGGAAATGGTATCAAAGTGGCACATCAGCCTCTTATCCTCCTGCCATGAATGGATTAGTGAAATGATCCATTCAACCATTTAAGAAAGCAATCTGTGCTCCATTCCTGCATGGTATTAAGATAGTTAGCTCAAGCTAGTTAACAACACAATAATCTTCTGTCTGTAGGAACCCACTCTAGCACTATTGTTTATAGGACTTAATTTAAGAACTCACCAGGATGTCCTAATCCTTAATCTACAGGATACTGAAAATAGATATTATGACTGAGTAGTCACAGCTAAAAACATCTGAGCAAGCAGTTTTCATGTTAAAAAAATATATATATATATATTTCTGAGGCAATTTGGAAAGGTGGAGAAATTAGGACAGAGACTGGTCCTCTGCTTCACTAGGCTGAAATCTCATGGAACTGATTCAGTTGTGAAGAAGACAGGGAATGCTAAGGCTGAAAGGGATCTTTCAAGGTCAAGTAGCCCACCACTTTAGCCTAATGCAAAATGAATTATGTCTTTACCATTCCTGACCTGCTCTTTAAAATGTTAGTTAGCTTGTTTTTAAAGAACCTCTACAACCTCATGTATTTTATTCTAACACTTCAACACCTTCAACGTTCAGAAGTTTTCCATAACATACAATTTTAATCTCTCTTCCTTTTTCAGAACAAATATACCCAGACTACATTTCTAATTTATTTCAGACCATATTTTCTGCAGTTTTAGTCATTCTTTTGGTTTTCTCTGGACACTTGCATGACCTTGTTGAGTGCCCGGAACTGAATACAGTATTACAGTTGAAGAGTCTCCAGTGCCATATAATGCATAATTATTTCCTATGTCTTGTAGTCTTTATTCCTGTTCATCCACCCTGCTATTGGTGGGGCTTTTGTAACACCATTGTATGTTGGTAATACACCAGGAGTCTCACATCCTTCTTTGTAGAACAGTCACCTGAGCACTTCATTGTTCTCCATCCTACATGTGATTATTTTTGCCCAAAGGTAGCATCTTGCACTTTTTCTCTGTTGAGTTATATACTTTTTTTTCCTCCAGGTGATTTCTCTGATTTACTCTTTCAAATCCTAATCCTGACTAAACGTAGTTAAAATCTCTCCCATTTTTGTGTCATCTGCAAAGCTGAATTTTCTACTTAACTTCTCAGGTACCTTTTGAAATAGTGAACAATACTGGACCCTGCTCCTGCAGGACGCCAGTCAATACGCTTTCTGCTCTCCCACTTGGAAAGAGAACAATCAATAACAACTCTATTAGTATAGTTTTGCATTACAGTAGTTTAACTAGGTCATGTTTCTCCAGGTTATTTATTAGACTTTCACATACAGGAATATCAAAACCATTACTAAAGTCAGTATACAAGACATAAACTGGTTCTTCATCTATAAGACCCATTAACCTAACATAGAAAACAAGTAAACTAGCTTGGTATGATTTGCTTTATGCTGGCTGTAACTTTTGTTCTTTCTGATTCTTGTAAGTAGTTTGTTGCAACATTTTTACAGGAAAAGGTATTAGGCTGATTGGTTTAGAATTCCCTGATTTCTCTTTCCCCCCTTTTTAAATATAAGTACAAAGTTTTCCCTTTTCTAATCTCTGATTGCTTCTCACAATTTGTCAAAGATGGCTGCTAACTGCTTCACCCAGTGCTTTAAGTATCCTAGACTGAGGTTCCTCAGGTTCAGACAAAGAGTACACAATTCAAAGTATTTTCTAATCTGTTCTTTCTTATTCTTAGCTGTATACTTACTCCTTTAGCATTGTGCTGCCATCTGATTGCAACTGACCTTGGTGGAAGCTGATGCAAAAAAGACATTAAACTGTTAGATCTGATGATAACTTTCTTATGTATTGTTTCAGTGGGCACATTCTTTTCCTGATAGTTGGTTGCATTATTGCTAATGTAGCTAAATATATATGTACTCTTCCTTGATGGTCTTAGCTCACTGCCTCCTTTTTTGTCAGTATTTTTTGTGTGTCTTGGCGTCTCCTACTTTTGTACCTTTATACTTATGCTATATATTTTTATTTTTTCCTTGGTAATTTGACCTATTTTGCACTTTCTCTGTGTTTCCTTGTTGTTCAAGAAGAATTAAAAACTCATGATTTAACCAGGTTGGTCTCCTTGTACATTTACTGTCTCTCCTACACAATGAAACAGTTCACATTTGTGTATGTAAATTATTTATTTCTGGAACTGGCAGCTTGTCTCAAATTTCTGCTTGCTCTTGTTTTCCTAAAGATCTTGAATTTTAGTAAAGATCTGAATTTCCTAGTCTACCTTTCCTAGGTGTTCTCTTAACTTCCTGTTTTCAACCAGTTCCTCAGTTGGTTAAAAATGTATCTTGTAGAAGCTTCCTTCAACGTGCTTTCCCCTGCTGCATCAAAAAGTTTCTATTAGAATATTGTAGGACCTCACTGGACAGTCCTTGTCCCGCTGTGTTCTTCTCCCAACAAATAATAAACCTACTTAATAATCTACATGACTATCACATAGTTGCTCTGGATCACTTGTCTACTTGCCCACAAGCAATTACAGCTTTTGGTTTGCTGATCTGTAATAGGTTCCCATAGTGCTAACACCCATACATATTTCCTTTATTCTTTGTCCAAAGATCTTCATCAGAAGATGTCCCTCTACCAGCTACAGCTCATAGCAAAGATTAAGTCTTTGCTTATTTCCTTATCTGTCTTTCTACAACAGGTTTTACCCCATCAGTACTCTAGTTCCCTGAAAAATAATAAACCAATTTGATCATAACTTGAATCATGTATTAAGACATAAAGGTCATTAAACACAGTCATTTAGAACAGTTGTATTTAAGTGGAGGGGTGAGGGAAGGGGGTATCCATCTTCTAAGCATCAAGTGAAGACTGAAGATTCATGTCTGCTTATACTAACCATGAACACTCAGGGTTTCTGGTTATTTAAGATATCCTCATCATCCTGTACTACACCACACTGCTAAGACCCAGAGGCTTCCCTTCTCTTTATTCTACAGCGGGGATCAGCAAGTTCTCAGCCTGAAAGACCTGTCTGACAAATCCCAGTGGACTATCCCAGTGCATTTTTGGGGCATATTCTCCTAACCCTTGAAGCAGGCGATGGACTTAAGTACATCGTGACATGAGGTTCCCATTAGCTTTGCTGTGGCTTCTCTCCTGGAGTAGTGGGGGCAGGAGTTGCCTTCCCCACCATCCTGGCAAGAACAGTGGCACAGACTCTGTTATCTACTCCCAGAAAGGCCTCAGGGGATGACTTCTCTCCGGAACAATGAAGTGACTAAAGGAATGCCATCTCCTTTCAGAGATGGAAGTAGGAGCAGGAAGAGGTATGCATAGACAGTACTTCTCTGTAGCCAAGCTATGCATGTGTCTGTGTGTGAAAGAAGCCATCTGTGACTTGTCTGTTCACAGAGTTCTTCTGCTAAGTGGTAGTTGCTGCTCACACTTACTATTTATGCTAGGAGACTAAACACCCTCAGTCAGTCATACCTAATTTATGATTGCAGTATTTTTTTTCACAACCACAAGATCAGAAATTTGCTTTTTAAGTTTTAAATACAAGTCAGAGATTTTTATTTAAGTACATTGTTCCAGGATGTAGACAACAGGTACTGGGATATGATATCTATGCTTTAATCCTGCCCTAGCTAAAGTTATGTTATTTGGTATGCTAAGGATAAGAAAGTAAAATAGACATTGAATAAGTAACTCTATTTTCAAAAGTGACACCGAATAGTTCGTAATGAACTTACTGGTAGCTGTTGATTACTATTGCCCAAAATCAAACTATGTATTTAGAAAATGAAACATGGACAGAAGATACTAATTTTATATTTCCACTAGAAAACTGACAAATCTTCAAGGATCTATAATGTAACTGTGCAATCAGTTTACAGCACACCAAAAAACTTCTCCTGCACCCTGAGATTAAACAACAGACTTTCCATATGACACATTCTATTGTGAGAATGAAAATTTACTCAAAAATATCCTTATTTAATTAATTTTCACAGTGCACTAGCTCAAAATCATTCTTGTCAATGATCTTTATACAGTGCAGTGGAAATTATTACTCGGGTGCTTTAACTAAAAAAAAAATTAAATCCTGCAGTTGGCCTCTGAAGATGCACTTCCTCTGCTTGATTGGTAGGAACAGACTATAAGGCCATAGTTTCACAGGGCTGTCAATCTCTTTTAGGAAGTCTAGTAGTATTGGAAAAACATTGCAGCCACAGTGATGCAAAGTCCTGAGCTCGTACAAACTCACCATGCAACTTCAAGTGTATGTAAAAACTGTGAAAGTTAACTCTGCCCTAGAGGATTTGATACTGGATCAGGTATTATCTCACCAAGCTACTTTTGACTTCCTGACATCTTTTGTCCTCCCATAGTGTGAAAACGGATAGCCACCATAAAAGAGGCATACACACTGTATCAAGTGCTCTGGTAGTGTGATGGAAATGCAGTGCTGTATTCATGCTTGATCTGGATTAAATCTGTACTGAAAGGTGATCCAGCATGTAACAATTTGCAACCAGGTCCTAAGGCTTCTCCTAATCAGGAGAAGTACTCCAGTAAATGACCAAGATGCTTATTGCACTCATTGTAATTACATATAGTTTTACTTAATTACAACCTCTGTTCAAGTAAAACATCCCATTCATTATTTTCCAAGATTTTAAAGAGTGGAAGTCAAGGTAATATAGAAATAGATCCTTTTGAACTAGTGGATCCTAATATCCAGATCCTAGAAGACATTTGGCTATCAGACTATAGTGGGCATAGTTCTATATAACTAGAACATTTTGGGTTGAAGCAATTTTAAAACACATCAATATTGCACAGCACCAGGATTTTTTTCTCCATCATCTGGAATTCAGAAATAGGCCGTCCAACTTTTCAAGTCAAACAAATTTACTAAAACAAAAAATACAGGACTAAAGACAGAATTTAGATGGATGCTTAATTGTGCTCTCAACCGTTCTACAACTGTAGCAGTACAGTTTCTGTAGGTAAGATTGAACTAATTGAGTTGCATATTTAACTACAGTAAAACCCAATGTATTCTAGTGAAGTAATGGGGAAATTGGGAGACATGTTCCAGCTTCAGCTGAGTAAATGGAGATTTAACATTCTGCCACTTAACAGTCAATTAAGTAACCACAGTTACTTTTTACTTTACAGTTTCTCCCAGTCAGTCTCTGGAAGGTGAGTGGAAATGGATTTGTAGTTGTAACTAAGATGAAATGTGTAACTTTAAAAACCACACTGCATTGAAGACCTGGTATTTGGGATACTAGGTACGTATACCAGAGTGTCTTTGTAGGTAGATAGTTCTGTGAGCTGTTCCCAAACACATCCATAGATCTTTAAACCTGCTGCATGGAGACAAATGCAAAGGCAGAACACATATTCCTATAAAAATGTCAACTCGAGCAGCTCTACTCTCCAAGACCAGCAGCTAAGTGGGCTGATGGATGTTCTTCCTTCATCATTATTTCACTGTGTAGCACAACTAACTGACTGTGCAGTGATGAACTCTGAACCACTTTTCACTGTAATTCCTGTCACTCTGCATCAAATAACTTTGCATATCAAGAAGACCTATGTAATCTGTGAAGGTGTGTCTTCACTGAGACTTCATTCAAGCTTGATCTCTCTGTGCCATTCATCCATCCGTTTTGCAGTTCTCTCTCTTTCCACAAGTTTGGAAAAAGAATATTAGTTGCCTTTGATGTCCTTACTGCACTCCTTGGTATGATGTGGGCCTCTTCCACACTTGTACAATGTGCTTCATTTTCCTTTTTGTACTGTTTGCTCCTCTGATCCTCAAACATTTCTGCTGGGAGAAGTAAGAGATTCATACCAGAACATGGAATATATATTTTTACTTCTTGATTAACCAAAACTTTTGTCACACTCTCAAAACAATTTGCATCTGAGGATGCTGGGATAGGCTTCCCTGACGTGATTTTGGAATACACAGAGAATGTTTTACAACAGTAAATACAGTGCTTCTCACAGGCAGCTCTTCTCTAGGTTAAACATTCACACTGTCTGGATGGACTGCAGTCTATGTTCACAGATTTATGTGTATTTTTCAAATACAGTATCACCCATTTTGCACAGTATGGTCTTCTGAAAGTTCACTTAGCAAGAAACAGTTCTTGCTAAGTATACAGTGTGAAATCTGGCAATAAAATTTTAAATTAAACCCACCATTTTTCAGCCTACATCCTGGCAACTGCTGTCTTACTAAAAAGTAGCAATTTCTAGACAGTATTATGTGTAATTGTGTAAGAGGGTGTAACTGAATGCTCATCCTTCTGCATTTATTAATATAAAATTTTGTTTAAGATCTTAAATGCAATCTTCAGTATTTTGTAACAGATAATCCCAATGGAATAATGGTTTACTTACTGTAATATTTTACATTGCAGTATCACTTAACACTATCACTTAATCCCACTGTGTTAATGCTTTATAAATATCTTAATACCTGTTCCAAAGAATTTACATTTTAAGTATGTTCAGTTGAACTTCAGACAGTCTTACTGTACTAATTAATATTGGGCTTAAAATTAGTTCCATGAGATCAATCAATATCTGCTGTAAAATATATTGCAATTATAAATTGTGGTGGGTTAGCCCTTGGCTCGG
>NW_010120379.1:0-754 GCF_000699245.1 Pterocles gutturalis
TGGCACTGTCTCGCCAAGTCGAGGGGCTGCGGTTCCAAATTCCTCGCTGACAAGGGGGACGTGGTATGGTAGGGTTTATCTTCCTCTGTTTTACCGACGTGAAATGTCCTCTGGCTTGCAGGTGACGAAGGAGGAGGACGCGGAGCGGAACCTGGGGACACGCTCCCTGCAGCTGCCACCTCTCTGGGGACGGTGCCGGGACCCATGGCCGCGGCGCCTGCTGCATGCCGGCCCCTCGGACGCAGACCTCGGGCAGGTGATTCTCTGCCTGCGAGGAACCGGCGTTTCTCCTTCCCCACGTCCGAACATCTCCGCCTCACCGCGCCCAGTGCTGCTTTTCTGAGCCGGACCTGAACCGTTCCAGCCATCTTCTCTGTGAAAGTCGAAGCAGTTTGTAAAAATAGGTTCCCCAGGGATCCCCGGGTTTGAGCCTCAGGGAGCTGCCGACTGCCTTCTGCCGGTGGGGAAGCTGAGAACACGGAGCATGACGGAGTCACGGATAAAACGTGAGTGTGGGAGCGGGCGAGGGGCTTCGGGGCGTTCAGATCACCGCCCCTGTTCCCGGAGGGGTCTTCTTCCCTCCCCTCACAGCCCCCCTTCACCTCGGCTGCTCATTCTGAAGCTTTTCTACGCCGCTTCCATCAGGATGGAGCCGGGTGGGAAATCTCTCTGGTTAATAATGTTTAAATTGCTGTGCCGATGCGCGGGGGGAGCTCAGCTCTGCCTCAGCCGGCTGCGGTGGAGCGAACGGCGG
>NW_010120379.1:775-15823 GCF_000699245.1 Pterocles gutturalis
ACGTTCCGGTTGGGGACGGGAGGAGGGAGCAATTCTCCGCACACCGTAATTCCCTGCCCTAGAAATTAATCTCAGGCCTTCTCTCTGCTGCAAACTGCATAAGCGTAAATAGTGTCTCAGTGTTTCAACTGGTGTAAACCCTTTTGCGTTTCCTAAATTAATCCCAGCCAGCTTTGAAATGAATCTCTTTTTTTTTTTTTTTTTTTTAAGGCAATCAAGAATTTTCTGGTTTAATTAAACCCCGAGGAAGGGGTGGGCTGGGGTGGGAGTGGGGATTACCTTCCCCACCCGCTCACGTTGGCTTTAACGTGACCGTGGAGCAAACGTCTCCATGACCCCCTGCCTCAGAAGAGGAAAAATCCCCCAAATGGGGCATTTTCCAGCTGTGGGCTGGGTGGGAGCTGTGGACTTGGGACCATGTGGGCTCCATCCTGCTGCCATCAGGGTGGCGGCTTTATCAGGGTCCCTGTCACCTCAGCTGGTCACCGGTGTCATGCCTGTGGATGGCGTGGTGCCCCAGGACAAGAGCCACTGTCACCCATGGCCAGAGGGATGGGGACACCGGGGAGGATTTTACCAGATATCAGCTCCTAACTGACGGCATCCGCTCACCCTTGTAGGGACTTGTCCATCCCCTGAGCCTCAAGGATGTGCCCTTGGGGGGTCACGCGTAGCCTCAGCCCTGTACAGGTCCTCCTGGTGCCTGGCTGTACCATGGAGCCCGTTCCTGCTCTGAAATCTCCGGTGTAATCCATCCCTCCTGCTCCCCGCTCCAGAGAGAAACCTTAGAGCTCAGTTCACCTTGGCTTGTGGGCTGACGCAGCGCCAGGCGATAGCTGCAGGGTCTGGAGTAAAAAAATGGAGGAAAAATCCTGCAAAATGTCCAGCCCAGCTGCGGGATGAGGATGGACGAGCCTTGTGGGGATAGGGGAGGGCTGCAGGCAGGGTGTCTTGTGTGCAAGGTGGGGGGTGAGCCCAGAAAAACGGGGTTTGGTGGGTGCTCGGAGCGGGAAACGAAAGGGCTGGTGCAGGTTAACGCAGCCGCGCTCATGGAAGGATGGATGAAGATGGATGGAGGTTCTTCTTCTCCTGCTGTTCTTAGTCTGGGAGATGTTCAGGGAATGCAGAAATTTTCCAAGGCACCTGTCTCGCTCAGGGCTTGCTACGACGTTGATGGACGCCACGACGGATAAGGACCCTCTCGTGCAGGAGCAGATCTACAATGCGCTCTGCTACCTGGGGGAATCGGAGCCCGAGGAGATCCTCCACTCCTGCGACGAGTACCTCCGGCAGCACGACAAGGTGGGGGGCTGCTCCGCGCGGGCATGGGGACGTCGGCAGGGTGGGACGGAATTCCCTGGGGATGTCGGCAGGGTGGGACGGAATTCCTTGGGGATGTTGGTGGGGTGGGACGGAATTCCGTGGGGATATCGGCAGGATGAGATGGATTTCCCTGGGGATATCAGCAGGATGGGACGGAATTCCCTGGGGACGTTGGTGGGGTGGGACAAAATTCCCTGGGGATGTCGGCAGCGTGGGACAGATTTCCTTGGGGATATCGACAGGATGGGACAGATTTCCTTGGGGATTTCGGCTCTGCCAGTGAGCGAGGGAGAACCTGGGGGGGGTTGGGCTAAAAGAGCCACTGAGAGGTCTGCTCCGAGGAGCTGGAGTTGTGTGGATGAAGAAATGGCGATAAAATGGATGAGAAACGGCCACCGGTCCCTCGCCGGGGATCTCACAGCTCAGGGACGTGTGGATTTTGCAGCCGTGACGCCTTGCTGAGCTTCTCTTTTCTTTCCCAGCTGGCGTACCCCCACCGGGTGATCATCCTCAGGGCAATGGAGACGGTGGTGAGGAACAACATCTCCCTCTTGGACAAAAGCACGGCCAAGGTCGTTATCTTCCTGGCGTCTAATGAAATGACCAAATCAAAGGTACGATGTGAAAGCTCCAGCTCCTCCTGTCGCCAGTCTTGGCCAGCGTTGGGGTCAGTGCTGTGGGCTGGGGGCTGCCCCAGTGGTGGGGGTCACCAGGATGGCTGTTGGGGAGGGGAAGGGCTTAGTACATGCTGTCTTCTGGACGTGGGATGGTGGAGGGAGCAGGGGACGTGCTGTGTTCCTCTGGGGGGAGGAGAGGATGGTTTGGCTGACTTTTTTTTCCAGCACATACACAGTGAAATAAAAATGGGATGCTGAAAAGGAGCTGGGCAGGTAGGGGGGAAGGAGCAGAGCCTTGAGGGGCTGCAGGTTCCTGAGGGGAAAAAATTGTGTCGGAATCTTGAGCCGGGTGTTCAGCCTGCCCTATGCAATTCCCCGCGGCGTTCGGAGCCAGGTGGGACGCGTGGCGTTCAAACAAAGCTGGAGCAGGCTCCTGGGGACCCGCATACCTGCCGTGGCGTCTGTTCCGACGCGTTTTCCTCCATCCGCGCCAGGAGGTGAGCCGGGACTGGCAGCAAGCTGCCAGCGACGTCCTGGTGGCTGTGGGACAGCGCTTCATCAACAAGGTGATGGAGGAGGCGCTCACCAAGTTCCAGCCGGGGATCCTGCCGCACTACTTCATCTTGCAGACCTTCGCCAACCTCTCTGTGTCCAATGGTGAGTGGGAAACCCGCCGTCTCGGTGTGCTGCTGCCGGGCTGCGTTGCCGGTGTGCCACTAAACAAACTCCTCGGGATCTGACAGCTTGATGCTGCTGAGCCACGGAGGTGTTTGTGAAATAACCTGTTGATGGAACACGCTGAAAAAGCAGCAAACAGCAGCAGGGCAAGGACAAGGACTCACTTGTGGTGTCCTTTTTCCCCTTTTTTTCCAAAGAGATGGGGCACGGGAAGAGGAAGGGGGACCAGGCATTGGGAGGAGTTTTGGAAAACCCTGATCTTCGCAGGGAGCTGGTGGGACTCATCTGGGGGTCCCAGGGGAGCCCCTGGCTTGTCTCACAGCAGCCTGAGCAGAGCTCCCGATCCTGGGCTGCTCCAGGACCCGTCAGGCTCACCCGGCGGCTCCGAAACAGGGGGAGCTCTGCAAGGAAAGCCATGGGGGAGCTCAGCTCTGCCCTGGGGTGCTGGTACCGGTCCGTGTCCCTCCTCTGTCACTGAAGGGATACGCAGCTCCGTGTCCGGCCAGGCTGGGGCCGCTGGAGCCCTGGATGGGAGAGGGGACATATGGCACGGACCCGGCAGAGGAGCTGAGTCCTGTGAAAGTATGCTGAAGTTAGAAATTGCAGGGAGCTCGGCTTCATGGCTCAGCCAAGCACTTTAAAATGTTTCCTGATTAAAAAATCGGAGCTGCCTGGCCCTCTTCCTTAGAGGATGCTCCTGTCTCCAGCCATCCCAGGAAAACTGAGTTTAAGAGTTATAATCCTAGGGTAGGACTTCTGAACGGCAGCAAGTGGGACAGAGCCGGTAGCTCACCGGCTTTGGGAAACTGTCGTGAATGTCGGGGGCTCAGAGGAGCAAGATGCTGCCGTGCTGGGATGTCCCCACTGCGTGCTGGGGTGTCAGCTCCCACCGGGGCTGTCGGCATCCCTCCTGTGGCAAAATCGAGCTCTGGGCTGGCAGCGAGAGGGTTTCTGGGGTGCCAGTGCGATCCTGCGGGGTCCGTGCCCTGCGCAGGTGGGGGCTGCTGTGGAGTGGCTCTTGGGGGTTTGCTGCGAGTGATCCTCTCCCGTTTCCTTCCCAGTGTTCGGAATGGTGCCGTTCCTCAACTCCATCCTCGGGACGATGCTGCCCATGCTGGGGATGGCCAAGCAGGACCACATGAAGGCCGTCTTCTGCTACGGTGAGGTTTTTCTGCACCTTTGGAGGCTGCAGTGGTTTTTGGATGTGTTGTGGGGAAATTTTTTCCTTTCTCTGGAAAAGGAGTGACCGTGGGCACGGGCTGGGGAGGGGGCTTGGATGGAGCTTTCCTGGGTGGCCGGGAGCAGGGACCGGGCTGGAACAGATGGAGAGCTGCCAGCTCTGGGACACCAGGATCTGTCAAAAATCCTTCTCAGTCCCCTGTCTGATCGCTGACGCTCCTGTTTCATAGCCCAGGGAGTCCTGGCGACCTTTGCTTTCTCCTCCAGCAAAGAGAAGGCGGATAAGCTGAATGAGGGGAGATTTAGGTGAGATATCTGGGAGAAATTCTTCCCTGTGCAGGTGGTGAGGCGGTGGCACCAGCACAAGCATTTGCCCCGACGGGAATTCTGCAGAGGCCGGGATGCAGCAGCGGTGCCAGCGCTCGGCCAAGCCGCTTCTGTAATTCTCTGGAGACAGTTTTAGGATGTGACATTGTGGTGGGGCTGGCAGGATGTCACAGGGCTCTGGGTGGGCTGGCAGGATGTCACGGGGCTCCCTCCTCGTGACCCCCTCCTCCAGCCATGGGCTCGCCGATGCTGCTGCTTGTGCAGTGGGATTTGGGGCAGAAATACCAGCCCTTATATTGCTGACAACGGCAAAACAGCCTCGGTAATATCCAGCAGAGGATAAATAAATCCATAAAGGATTCCTGGATTCCTTTTTTAATTAAAAAAAATAAATCCATCCAGGATCCATAAATAAACTTATGGAAAAGTTGATTTTCCATAACTGGGCAAAAATAAAATGTGGTCTGGGGGAGTCAAGGGCTCTGACAGGCCTCGGGAGGTGCCGGAGCTCCCGGACAGTGCCATCGCTCTTATCTCGTGTGGATGCTTCCACTGGAGGCGGAGGCGTGGGAGAGGTGTGGGAATGCTTACATGGCTCCGTGCGGTGAGGGATGGATGGGACGACCGGGAGCTGATGGATGGGCCGACCGGGAGCTGACCTCGGAGCCGGTGGAAGACCGGGCTGAGGGCTGGGGCATGGGCAGATGCCCCTCCCCGGCCCCTCCCAAAATCCCCGGGAGGCTGCAGCGGGGACTTTGTGCTGCCCAGAGGGGACGTCCCGGCTCCGGCAGCCGCCTGCGGAGCTCGGAAGGCATCGCCCGCCGACACGCTGGATTTCTGGCTCCGTGTGGTTTCTGTATAATATTTTTTTTTGACAAAGTTCTCAATAACTGGAAGGCAAATGAGGTAACTCTGGTGTCGGCACAAGCGTGCGACATGGGCAGGGCTTTTTGGGGCGGTTTTGCTGTTCTGGGGTGGCCCCGTGCAGAGGGATGGGGGCAAGGCGGTGCCAAGGCTACAGGAGAGTTACACAGGGCTTGATCTGGGCTGAACGTGGGGATTTGGAGACACGATCCTGGTTTTACTGCTCCGGAGGAGTCGGTGAGGTCCTGCTTTTTGATTTGGGAGCAGTGCTGCTCTGTAGGAAAGAGAATGAGCTTCCCAGGTGCATCCTCAAACCTTCCTTGCCAGAGTGGCTATTGCCCCCAGGCTCCTGGCTACCAGCTTTTTAAAAAAAAAAAAAACACAAAAAAACCCCCAAAAAAGTAAAGCCAGGCATAGCATCACCCTCGCATCCACCCAGCTTTAAGCCAGGGGAGGGCTCCTGGGTGATATTTTTGGCTGAACGTGGTCACGTTTGTCAAGATGAACTTCTCGCAAAAAAATTTAGGAGAGTTCAACCTAAACAAGGTGTTTTGAATCCAGCCTGGAGCTGGAGCGAAAAGGGGTCTGGGAGGGGTCTAAATTTCCCTCCCTGCTCCAGAGAGGTGCTGGGGGGCAGCTGGGGACCCTCCTGCCCCCTCCGAGGTGGGCATCAATGGGAATCCCGTGTCTGCCCAAAGAGCAGCCGGACCCTCCCCACATCGGACCCTTCTCCTGGGGGTCCATCGTCCTTGCCCACAGGGATGTCCCCTCTCTGCCCTGCCTGCCCCTGTCTGAGCTGTAGGGAGCAGCCTGGGGGGGTTCTGCCCCCCCGTGAGGCCAGCAGAAGCTGGGGAGCGATGGTCGGAGGGAGGGAAGTCCTTGCAATAATTCTTGCATGCCACTGGCTGGGTCCTGGTGAAGATCAGGAGGCATGTGATGGAAAAGATCTGGCTTCTCTGCGAGGTCGCGGAGTGACTCAGCAGCTCAGAGCTTACCCGGCTGAAAATAAACATCTGCTGGAGGCCAGCAGGGAGCCGAGGCTGTGCAACTGCACTGTGGGGTGGGCAGGGTCCCGGGCTCCTTCCTCCTCCTCCTCCTCGAACCCGCTTCATCCTCTGGGTGCGATAACGCAGGTGCATCAAGCTCGTGCTGGGTGCAGGGACGCGGAGAGCTGGCGTGCATCAACTCCCGCTCGTTTCCTTCCATCTTTTGCCAAAATTCCACTGCAGGACCCCCCTACCCAGGGCACAGGGGCGTCGTGGGGATTTTTTCTTCACCCCGTTTGTGCAGGACGCACCTTGCGAGGTCTCTGTCCCCGGAGCAGCTGAGCAGCTCCTGCTGAGCAATTTTCTGGACATTTGTGGGTCCCGCTCCAGTGCTTGGTGGCCCGTGGCCACGCCAGCAGCCGGGGCTCTGGACTTGGTGGGTCGGTGGCACAGCACAGGCACAGCAAGGTCCCTTTGTTAAGAAAAGGCTAACAAAGGGCAAGGGAGACAGAAAACCTCGCTGTGTGTTCAGAGATTAAGGAAGGGAGGGACAGTGGGGTCTGTGCACGTGTTTCCCGGTGCCTGGGGGTTCCGGGGACGGGGCAGGAACCCAGCGAGGTTTGTGCTGAGCATCCAGAGCAGCATCCCATCCAGGAGCTCCTGAAGCCAGGACCCTTTTCTTGGTGTGTTCCACTGTCAGATAACTCCCAAAATAAATCCAGGGGGGAGCCTGCAGCCCCTGGGGGCTGTCAGCTGCGTTGGGTGATCCCTCAGCTGCTCCAGGAACTTAGTAGAGCCTCAGGGAACCCCGTGAAGCCGTGGCGAAGACTTCCTCAGGGCTGGGGGGGGCTGGAAGGTGGGTGTCCCCTGCGGTCCTCAATCTCTGAGCCTTTACACAGCCATGCTCTCATCACTGGTCCAATTCGCAAGAGGAAAAACAATGTGTGCTGGCACACGGCGCTCGCTGGCCCAGGGAGCGGAGGAGTTCGTCAAGGTGCGGTGCTCTGGCTTGTCCGTGCCTGGCAGCTGGAATTCTTGGCGGCTGTAGGTGCTAACAAAGGCGTAGAAATAACCTATGGGGCAAATCAGGGCTCCCCGTGTTGGGTTTCTAGAGGTGGTGATATCAGCATGAAGCAGCTTGTGTCTCTGGCATCCTGCCTGCCAGCATCCCTCAGAGCCAGGACACCTCCAGAAAGTCTCTCGGGAGAATTTCGGTGCATCTGCTCTCCCTTGAGATGCTGCCCAGCACGACAGCACGTCGACCATCTGCTTTCTGGAGAGGTTAAAACAAACACTGTCGTGTACGCTTGGAAAAAACCTAACCATGAGATCTGTCTCATAGCTCTGCAGCACTTCAGCGAGAGCATCCAGGAGTATTTGGCGAATTTGGACAAGGCACCAGACCCCACGGTCAGGAAGGACACCTTCTCCAACGAGATCTTCAGCGCCTACGAAGTGCTCTTCAACAGCTGGCTGCAGCACCGGGAAGCCAAGGTGGGGACGTGTGGGGACAGCGGGACCTCCCTGGGGGTGCTGGGGGGCTGTTAATCTGCTGGCCGCCTTGTGGTGTCCCGGCTCTGCCCTTTCGCAAGGACTTGGCCCCCAGAAGAGTGAGCCCCCGGCCCTGATGTAGGGGATGGAAAAGCTGGATGCTTTTTTTCTCGTGCCCTGCAGCTCTGCTTGGGTCCCTCTGTCCTCGTGCGCAGCTGTAACGCGTGCAGGGGGGTCGCTTGCTCCCCTTTGCGGCAGAGCAGAGGGTGCTTCTGCAGCTCTTTGGGGATGGTCTGGGCACGTGCCACGGCTGGGTATTGTCCTCTGCAGGTGTTGGTGACGTTTTTAGGCGTCCCCCTTCTCTGCTGAGCACCCCTTGCACTTCAACTGGAAAAACTGGGAGAAATGCTGTCCCTGCCGCTGCTCGGAGGCTCCTGGAAGCTCCTGGAGCAGCTCCATCCCCGTGGTGCGATGCCACAGCAGGTCCAGGGCCGGGGCCACGTTATTGATGCACAATTTCTCCCTGCAGCTGAGACTGGCCGTGGTGGAGGCTCTAGGACCCATGAGTTACCTGATGCCGGGTGAAAAGCTGGAGGAGCAGCTCCCCAAGCTGATTCCAGGCATCCTCGCCCTCTACAAGAAGCACACGGAGGCTTTCTACATATCCAAGGTGAGCTGCTCCAAGCGCTTGGGTTGCTGGCCAAGGACCTGTCCCCAACCCTGGGGTGTACCGTGGGTACCCCTGCCCGCTGGCCACGGGCCGGGTTGTGGTTTGGCAGCACAGGAGGGATGCCAGGCAGTGGCTCTGCCCATCCTGGAGAGCAGCCTGTGGTCAGTAAAGTGATTTTAGTCCTTACCAATGGCCTCACGCAGCTGGGCTGGGCTGCGACTGCCTTTTCCATGGGAAATTCCCTCTCCCTGCATCATGATCTCTCTTGGTACCGAGCCCAGGCTCAGTTTTTTCCCAGTGAGCTGGGAGGACGGAGTGGGCTCCAGCCCATCTCCGCTGCCATCTCCTGGAATGGTGCCGAGCCCCTTGTTCTTGGGATCGTGGGATCTTCGTGATCGCTGCTCTCACCTACAGTCCCTCCCCTTGGGCTGGCATTGCACGGGGGGGGTTCTCCATCCTCCTCTGGAACCCAAATATTTTCCTGCTGCTGACTGCAATCTGGTCTCTTGCTGAGCAGAGCCTCTGCCAGATCCTGGAAGCTTCCGTCGACATCGGCAGCCGCAGCCTTGACACACAGCTGGACCCTCTCCTGGGCACCCTGCACCCCCAGGTAGGGGCTGGCCAGTGAGCGGCCGCCCTCGGGGACGTTGGGCTGGGGACAGGGCTTCTTGGGGGGTGGCACGGCGTGAGCTCAGGCTGCAGGGCTCCAGGCTTCCCCTGGCTCAGCCTGTGCAGCCCGCTCGGGGTGTCTTTTTTTTAACACTGAACTGACTCAGAGTCTTGGGAGAGTCCAGCTGAGAGGCTGCCCTTTAAAATACACTTTTACCCAAGCGACGCATAACCAAGCGAAATAACAGTGCTGTTTGTAGGAGCTGCTTCTTGAAGATGGATTTCCATGGGCAAAAGCTGCTCGTGGCTGCGGGATGTGGCTCGGAGGCTGTGGAACGTGGCTGGCCTCACACAGCAGCTCTGGCTCGGTTGCAGACCAAAGTGTCTTTTTGGCAGCCCAGCGTAGGCAGATGCTGGTTGTTCTTGCTGCAGCATTCATGTAAATTGAATTAAGAACCTGAATTATTTTAATAGCACCCGGAAGACTCAACTTGTTTTGAAGAGGTTCCCGAGGAGGTGGCCAGTGGTCCCGGGTGGGTGTTGGGGGATGTTTAAACAATGGAGGAACACACAGCATCCCTGACCGCAGCTTTTATTTTTTCTCCAACAGATTTGTGCACCTGCAGATCCCTCTGTTCCCCTGACCGTTAAAAATCACACTGAGGTTCTGCGATGCTTCACTGTTCTGGGTAAGGATGACGTGGTGCTGCACCGGGGCTGGTTTTTTCCCTGCCACTGGGGTTTTTCCCGGCATTCCATGGTCCTCTCCAAGGATTTGTGCCTGGGAACTGGAGGGGTTTGTTCCCTTTGGTCTGAGCTAGGCTTCAGGGATGACATCTCTCAGCCATGTGGGGGGATGGAGGGAGGGCAGGGTGGGGGGTTCTGTCCTGGCTTGCAGAAGGCAGGAGCTTTGGGTGTCCCAAAAAGCTGCAGCCAGGGAGAGCATCTTTCTCCAGAGCTCTTGGAGGAAGACTCTGCTCCCCTGGAGCTCGCAGCTGGCTCAGGACCTTCCCCAAAGGCGCCTGGTTTGGTTTCAAAAGTTTCCTTGGAGCCTTTTGAGCTGTGCCAGCCTGCTGAGACCTCTCCCAGAACCAGGTTCTGCAGACAGCCATGCCTGCGGTCAGGGGCAGGGGATGTGGTTTGATTTTGGGGTTCCCCTGCTCCTCTGTGCTCCTCGCTGCTGTACCTCATGTACGGCTGATGCAGTTATTCCGGGGTACAGTCAAGCATTCAGAGCATGGTGATACTGAGATGTGGGCTGACCTACAGCCTGTGCATGGAGCCCCGTGCCGGAGCCTTGCCTCCCCTGGTTCTGCCCCTCCTCACCGAATGGCTGTGGCAAGGACAGAATCGTGTGCAATTGACAGAAAAAGAGCAGTGGTGTGACAAACTGCTGCTGATGTCCCTTCCTTGCCAGCGTTGGCGAAGGCAAACCTGCAGCTGAGCATCCAAAGGAGTCTCGGAGCAGCCTATCCCCTTCCCAAACCCGCCTCGCGAATGCCCACGAGTGTTGCTCTAATTTCAGCATCCACAGGCTGCTTATATTTTTAACAATCCAAATGTTTTGACAGATGGGGCAGCATTTGTTGGAAGGTATCGTTTAAACTCCTTCAGCTCCCAAGAGAGCACAGGAAATGTGCTGAAAGCGCTGGAGAAAAGCTCTGGTCGGGATGCGAAGAGCAGGATGGGGCAGTTAGCCTGGCTTTTTGGGGGGGGGGTGCAACACCTGGCTGCTTTACCAGGGAGCAGGATGGATGTCGAGGGGATGCTGTGCCTGCATCCCCCATCTTTCAGCTGCGTGCCGTCCCTGGGGTGACATGCGTGGCCGTGACGGTTGGTTTGGTCCCCGCAGCTTGCTCCTTCCCTGACCGTGTGCTGGCCTTCCTCCTGCCCAAGCTGGAGAGCAGCAGTGAGAGGACGCGCGTGGGGACACTCCTCATCATGCGGCAGATCATCAACAGCGCCCGTGAGTACTTGGGGGGCTGCCCCACGGGTCTGTTCCTCCCGTGGGTCGCTTTCCACGAGTCCCTTTGTTCCCCAGCGGGGACCTGGGATGAGCAGGATGAAAAGATGAGCCCATCCTTGGCTGCGGCGACAGGGGAGAAGGAAACCCGTCTGGTAGCCCAGCCAGTGGGGGAGGGGACAAGGGACAAAGCCCTCGCTGTTGGGGATGGGGATGTTCGGGATCAGCAGCTTTGGAGCATCACTGAGCTTCAGAATCGTTTCAACACTCTCCCAGGTGTTGGGTGCCAAGATCATCAAACCACAGAATAGTCTGGGTGGGAAGGGACCTTAAAGCCCATCGAGTGCCTCCCCCTGCGGGACACCTTCCACTAGCCCAGGTTGCCCAAAGCCTCATCCAGCCTGGCCTTGTACCCCTCCAGGGATGGGGCATCCACAGCTTCTCAGAGTCCATCCTCTTTTTTTTCCAGCCTCTCAAATGGAGGTTAAAAAGCCCTTTATTCTTTCCTCAATGAAACTTGCTCTGCAGGACAGCAACAATAAGGTAAACCAAGCTTCTGCTCTTCCACGGGGTATTTCAGGGGGTTTATTTCTGGGGCCCTGCACAGCCGTGCCCCCCATCTCTCCTCCACCGCCTCCTCCTCTTCCTCATCTCTCTCCAGGTTGGGGTTTTGGCCATTCTCCCAGTAATGCGGGAGCATGCAGAGGCTTGTTTTCCATCTGTGCCCTGTGCAAAGAGCACATCTGGGTGTCGGCAGACATTCCTGCCGCTCCCGGGAGCACCGGGCTGCCAGTGACTCAGCTCACGCTGTCACAGGGCGAAACACAAACTCGGTTTTGCGAGACATAACGGCATGTGGCGGGTGGGTTTCTGTCCTGTCCCCTCTGGACATGAGTGGCAGGCAGCTGGACCCCATCCCATGCCCCGCGGGTGCTGGTGGAGCCCAAGCCCATGGATGGGACCTGTCGTTCTGTTCCTGCTGTCAAGGAGGAGGAGGGGGCGGTGAAGGGCAGCCATGCAGAGGACCCCGCACTGACGCTGTACTCTGCCCGCGCAGGTGAAACGTGCCATGGTGCAGGTAATCAGCGCCATGGCCCACCACGGCTACCTGGAGCAGCCCGGCGGGGAGGCGATGCTGGAGTTCCTCGTGCGCCAGTGTGCCCTGCCCTCGGACGCGGTAAGCACGTCCCGGCAGGATAAAACCCCGCAGAGCTCTCCTATCCAGCCTCTGGCCACAGCTGGCCTCGGCGTGGGTCACTTCGCTTCGCCTGCAGCCTCTCGACCCCCAGCCCTCCCCACGACAGCCCTTGCTCGAGGACCAAAGTGTCCAGGCCACCCTGGACCCTTGGGATGTCCCCCTTGATGTCCCCACCACCCCAGCCCTTGCACAACAGTGCTGCAGCTTCCTCCCCATCTTTTCCCCTTATGATGTGTTGTCCTGCCTCTGGAGTAAGGAGGAATCAAGGGGAAAACTCCGGAGCATGAGAGATGCTTTTGAGGTGGCCGTCCCTTCATCTCCCTGCATCGGAAGGATGCTGGTGAGGACGTGGAGGCTGTGCTGGCAGGACCCCCACCTCACGATGGCTCCGTGCCCTGCAGGGAGCCAGGCTGGGGTCCTCTTGGTGGGGGGCAGCTCCCTGACGTGGGGGCTTGGCTGCAGAGACATGGGCACAACCAAAACCACCCCATGTCTCATCCTGTTCCCCCCGAAAGAGGAGCAGGGCAATGGTTTGGGCTGCAGGAGCTCTGAGCTCCGTGCTGCAGATGCACCACGAGCCAGGAGGTTTTTGGGTTGTTTTCCTTCCTTCTCACGTGCATCTCAAAGTGTGATTGCCGATGGAATCTCCCAAAATCCCTTTGCTGCGTCTGTGCTGAGCTGCGCTTTCCCTCCTCTTCCAGCAACCTAAAAAGCAGCTGCCGGATGCCGATGACCTCACTAGTGACAGCGTTAGGAACATCAGTGTCAACACGCTCTTTCTGCTCAGCACCACCGTCGACAGGATGAACAACGTGAGTCTGTGCCATTGGCTCTGCCTCCGGAGTGGTTGGTGCTGGCCCCAGAGCCGCTGGCCATGTTCCGGGGGTCCCGCAAAGCCCCTGTGACATGCAGGACGCCCCATCTGCCAGGCAGGAAGGGTTGTCACCACTCCCACCCCTCATAGGAGCTGTTTCCAGCATCCCCTCCCCTCCGAGAGCAGGGCAGAGGTTTGGGGTTGGGGAGAAGACCCCTGTGTGCCCTCCCCATGAACTTCTCCAAGGCTGGAGCAAGGCAGTGGTGCTGTAAATCTCAGCACAGAACAGACACGGAGCTGTTGGAGCGGGGCCAGAAGAGGCCACGGAGATGGTGCGAGGCTGGAGCCTCTCCCTTGTGAGGACAGGCTGAGAGAGTTGGGGGTGTGCAGCCTGGAGAAGAGAAGGCTCCGGGGGAGACCTTCTGGCAGAACTTCTGGGGGGCAGAACTCCAGGAAAGATGGGGAGACCCTGGCCCAGGTTGCCCAGAGCAGCTGTGGATGCCCCATCCCTGGAGGGGTTCAAGGCCAGGCTGGATGAGGCTTTGGGCAACCTGGGCTAGTGGGAGGTGTCCCTTTGCCCAGAGAAGCTGTGGATGCCCCATCCCTGGAGGGGTTCAGGGCCGGGCTGGATGAGGCTTTGGGCAACCTGGGCTGGTGGGAGGTGTCCCTGCCCATGGCAGGGGCTGGCACTGGATGGGCTTTAAGGTCCCTTCCCACCCAAACCCTTCCATGATGGGATGAAAGGGAACGCCCTGGGGCTGGAGCTTTGGTGCTGCTGGAGTAGAGCACAGGCAGTGAAAATCTCGCCTTCCTGAACAAGAGCACAAGAGCACCGCGCTCCCCTTCTCCCGGCAGGTCCTGTGGCCATACCTCCTGGAGTTTGTCACCCCCATACAGTTCACCAACGCCCTCGCTCCACTCTGCAAGAGCCTCATGTACTTGGCCATGAAGAAGCAGGAGGAGGGAGAAAACGCGTCCCTGATCCGTTATGACCTGAACGGTCAGTACCAGCCCCCCGGCAGACAGTGGGCTGCGCCGAACCTGGGACTCGCCAGCAAGCCGGGCAGGCACTGGGAGATGCCATCTCATGCTTTTTTCCCTTTTTCCCTGTTTTTAGCGAACCTTCCTTCGCCCTACGCTCTAACGACAAGACTGCTGGTAAGTGGCCTGGAGGCAGAGCTCTCCTTTTCTCCGGTTACCAGCGCATCCCAAAAAACCGCCCTCCCTCCCCTGTCCCAGATGGATGAAGAGTAGCCTGTGCTAACCCTGCGCTGGCAAACGGGCAGGGGGAATGCCCTGTTTCACCTCCCCGCTCTGCGCAGAGGTGCCCAAATCCATCACTGCCGTGCCCCTCTCGAGGGGATGCAGCCCTGTCCCCTCTGCACACAGGAGCAGCTCCACGCGCTACAGGAGAGCTCAGATTCCCTCTTGGATACCCTGAGCCACAGAAGCGGGGTGTGCTGCAGTGCAGACCCCCAGCTGCAATTACAGGGATTTGCAAACCTCAGCCCGGGGGTTTGCTCCCCTTTTGCCCTGGGATGAGTCCAGGGTATGGAGATGTTCCCTCCTGACATCATTTTTGGAGAAAAAAGAGAAGTTTCTTTGACGTGTAGTGATCAGTTGCTTCCCAGTATCATATTCTGCTCTTTTGTCTCATATTTTCTGCCTCACAACCTGGAAATTCTGGATTTTCTCTGCGCTAACACCCTTTTTTACCTCCCCACCCTCCCAGGTGGTGTCATCGCAGCCGTACGCAGGAGACTGCCGGGGCACGGCTGCCCTGCGCCTGCTCCATGTCTTGCATTGCAGCGTCCACCCTGCGCTCGACCAGCTCTGGAGCAAGCGCGTCCCGCTCTTGGTGGAGCACGTGGAAGGTAGGAAGGGGCTTCTGCTCCGGAGAAACACTGCTGGAGTCGCCTTCTCCAAACTGTGTGCCCGTAGACTTGGGGGTGTCCAAGAAAAGGGAGTGTGGGTCCTGCCCGCTGCCTGATGAGCATCGGTACATTGAAACTGTTTCCTATTTTAATAAGGACTTTTATACTTTAATAAGGACTTAAAACACCGTTTCCTATTTTAATAAGGACTTTAATGCCATTTACTATTTTAATAAGGATTTTTATCACCCTGGTGCCACTAATTCCTCCCAGGAGTGCCTCTGTCTGGGACACACAGCATTTTGGAGAGGGGTCTGCCCCTGCCACGGTGAGAAACCAGCGTAAAAAAATGTGCTTTCTCCTAGAGAACACGGAGAAGTCGCTGTGCCAGAAGGAATGGGAAGAGAAGCTGCTGCTGGTGAGGGTCCCTGTGCCGGGGAGGCAGCGGGGCGGTG
>NW_010120380.1:0-11835 GCF_000699245.1 Pterocles gutturalis
TGATTCCCTCATCTGTGTCATTGATAAAGTTATTGAAGAGCACCAGTCCCAAAACAGACCCTTGAGGGACACCACTGGTGACCGGCCTCCATTCAGACATAGAGCCGTTGACTGCAACTGTTTGGCAGCAACCAGTCAACCAATTCTTTATCCGTTCAACAGTCCATCATTCAAATCCATACGTCTCCAATTTAGAGAGAAGGATGTGGTGAGGGACCATGTCAAAGGCTTTGCACAAGTCCAGGTAGATTACATCCATCGCCCTTCCTTTGTCCACCAATGCCATCACTCCTCCAGAGAAGGCCACCAGATTGGTCAGGCAAGATCTGCCGCTGGTGAAGACATGTTGGCTGTCTTGGATCACCTCTTGGTCTTGTGTGTGCCTTAACATGGGTTCTAGGAGGATCTGCTCCACCATCTTCCCAGGCACAGAGGTGAGGTTCACCTGCCTGTAGTTCCACGGGTCTTCTTTTCTCCCTTTCTTAAAAATGGGAGTAACGTTTCCTTTTTTCCAGTCACCAGGGACTTCACCCGACAGCCATGATTTTTCAAATATAAAAAACCACATCAGCCAGCTCTTTCAGAATCCTGGGGTGCATATCATCTGGCCCCGCATACATTCAGTGTTGTGAGACGGTCTCGGACTTGTTCCGCTGTTACAGTGGGAGGGATTCTGCTCCTCTCACCCTCACCTAGAGGTTCAGGGTCCTGACAGACATGGGAAGCCTGACCACCAGTGAAGACTGAGGCAAAGCATAGTTGTACTTGTAGTTCCAGACAGACTATCAGGAAATATGACTTCTAAGTCAACTACTTAGGAGTTTTCTTCTCTTCACAGTGTAGGTGCCATCTCTCTCAAAGTCTTGTTCATTCCTGATGACCATCTCCTCAAGAACAGGAAATTGATCTTGGCCAGAAAATAATATGAGAAAATATCTTGAGCATGTTTGGTGGTTTCCTAAGAAGGGGCCATTTTAAAACTTTTTTTACGATTTATGGGAGGAGTACTTGTCAGTGAAAGTTGAGCTTTTGTTTGAGTTACAACAATTTGCAGGCTTTTCTAAATACATCTATTATAAAAATCTGATACTGTGAAAATCTGATCTTACCTGACAAATGGAACTATTCTTATATAAATGAGCTCTATAAAATATCCAATGCCTGAATTTTAGTAATGAAGAAAGAACAAAATATATTGTGGAAAATGCCAAATGAAAGACCAGAAAATCAAAGATTTAATTTTACACAGAGGAGGACCTATATGGGAATATGGGCTAAGCTCTTAAAACCCTTTCTTAATATGTAGCAGTTTTGCCTATTGTTATCTACATATGTCCTAAAATGAAGATTTTAAAACAAATAAGCATAATTCGATGGCTGTAATAACATTGCTAAACTTTAGCATCTTATGTTAGAGTCTCTGTATAAATTTATGAAGACTATAGGGCCCTAACTAATATCCTCTGATTTGCTGTTTGGAAGGTATTCCTCTCCCCATGCACTGTTGACTGAAAGTCTACCAGAATTAGCTAGTAAGAATGTACATCTTATTATGCAAATGCACTGGTCCATTTCTGACACCATCAAAAGACTTATGCACACCATATTATAGTAACTGTATCAGCACTGATAATCTGTAAAACAGTAAGTTTTATTTCAAATAAAATTTTAAATTTAAGTTGAGAAGAAAGGTCTATCTAACCTGCCCCTGGGATGTTCTTTGCCTTAATTAAATTCACTGATCACCTATGATACAAACTTCCATCACTCCTTGCACCAAATACATTTTCAAACCAATGTTATTTGTGACTTCACCGATGCTCCCTGACACAGCTTGGATAGTCATCCACCAAAATAATTCATGTTTCTCTTTCAAAATCTTCCATGAACCTTTCCTTGGTCTCAATGCAGAAAGCACAGTCTATTGTATTAACCACTACTGTGTCTGTTTTCCTTGCACTCCTTTATCTATGTCCTTTTATCTAATAATTATTTTCTTTTTTTCCATATAAAGTTTTTAAAAATTAAGGCCTTAATTGCTTTGAGAAAGGTATTCTGTATGTGGATAGCACAGCTGGATAAAGCAACACCAGCATTAAGGAGTACATATGAAATAATTTTTCACCAAACGTTTACCTCTTTGAACAAGGATGCATCTGGTATCAGCATAAAGCAAAGTGTCGTAGCTCAAGGCCTGTCTCAATAAAAGCTTAAAAGGAGTTATTAAAAAATTTCCAAGATTAAAAAAACCCTATAGTTCATCAGTTTCTCACCAAAATGAACTGCTTCAGCATCATTATTTAAATATTTTTCCATAGTCCTGAAAGTCTCTCAGGGGATTCTCTGCAACTTAAACAGTTTCAGTCATCAAAAGCAGTTAACTGAAAGGGAACAGGTTCTTAAACAATAATTAACTGATTGAAAATATCATTAATGTTGGAATGGCACAAATTGTATGGGTATAACCTTATCTTACAATCCTTGCACATGAATAGCATTGTCATCTTCTGATTTCTAGTGAGGCTGTGGACAGGTTTGCTGTACATATGTTACACATAAATGCACACAGTAATTGTGATTCTGAGAGGTATCACACTAGCTGTATATGCAGTGTGCATCCATTTTAAGTTTAAAGATGTTTCCAGGATATGTTAGAATTCTCACTTTGTGCTGAGGAGGTATGAACATTTTGTTTGGAAAGATATGACAGTTAAATGACCTGCACCAGATTAATGCCAGCCAGAAGAGGAACCAAACATGTGTAAATACTGGGCAAGATTCAAAGAATCCTCAAAGTCCATCCAGACAACATTTCTGAAAAGAAGGGAAACCTGTAAGTACCATAGTTCCAGTCTAGAAGGGTGGTTTTATAACTGTAGAGACATATTATTGCATTTCTGTAGAGACTCTAGTGGGAAACGGTACTTTCTGCGAACCGTTATGTGTACTTTTTTTAAAAAAATATGATACTATATGGTACAGTGTAAACTGAAACTTTTTATAAGACTGTATTGTACTGTATTTATTAAGCCCAGAGGTAGAATTTGGTTAACATGGAAAAAGTAGGGAAAAAATATCTCAAGAGTGGTTTCATTTTTACACAATTTTGGGATTAGGAAGAAAATGATTGAGTATCTTGTTTTACCATTCTTGCACATGCAGGTCACCACAAGTGTATTTGTTATTCCTGCTATAGTATTACTCCTGATAGAGCTGATTCACTTTGCATAAATAATTGAACACTAATTGGAACAAGGTCTTGATCCTCAGCCTCCCACACGACAAACAAAAACCCTAATTACTGGGAGGCAATCTCTACCCAGGACAGCCACATCTGTGATTTAGAAAAAGTGAAACAGCTTCGAGTTTTGAGAATCTCGTGAAAGCACCTTGTGTTATGCAGCACTCCTGTGATAGCTCATATTGCAGGACGGAAAACAGATTTGACATTGACTTCATATTTTTAAAAGGTCTTTCTTCTTGAAATCAAACAATAATTTTTCAGGTATCTTTGTTAGTTCAGGGAAAGGTATTTCCACTACATATAAAACATTAGAACATTTGGAAAAATAACCCACACTTTCAATTGTCATTTAAATTGTAGTTTATAGGAAAAATTATGCACTTCATGTCATACTTTGAAAATCAAATAAATGACACCAAGTAGCTCAGTTGGCTATTTTAATAGTGGACATAAGAGTTGAAGGGGGATCTTTTTTTTCTTGTTTTTATTGTCTTTATATCTAAGTTATGTTATTTGAACAGACTTCTTTCTATTTCAGTTTTTCATTAGACAAATATATATATTTATTTGCTGTAAATTTATTGTCACAATATTTGGGGAGATATTGTGATATTTTACAATAGGCAGCCATGAAAACTTAGATATAAAATGAAAACCCATTATCTAATTGATTCTTAGTAAATGACTGATGAAAATGTTTAGATGTGCCAAACATAATTTTTTGAGGGTTCAGAATAAGGATGTGACTTTGATTTTGTTTTACTGCTAACTGAAATAAGATGGTTACTTTTTTCAGGGTGCTGTTTCTTTAAGGATATGGATTCCTTGGGCTGTTCTGAGCAGACTTTGCCCTCACTGTAAGAGGATAGGTTCACCTCTACCCTTTCCTTTGGACTTTATTTTGAAATTTCCATACAGACTTAATGGTGAACTGTTATCAAATTACAGGAGACAGAAAAAATTGTAATAAAAGAAAGTACAGACCTTTCCTTGACCTTCAAGTTTCCAAATAGAAATAAATTGTTAATTTAGGTCTATACTTCTGGTCAGCTAGGAGTTATACTTTAGGCAAACAGATTGGAAATTGTTTAAGCCGTTACCAAGGAGATAGTGAGTCAGAATCCGTTTCTAGGATGACTTAAAGGTGTTGGCGTTAAAAATGTTAGATCTCTAATTTATTCTGGAAGATCAAATCTGTTTGGCAGGTGTCTATTAAAATTGCTGATTTCTCTCTCATTTTCAGTTATCTCTTTTCAGGTCACTGACACTGGAGGCATGAAGAAGTGTTTTAAAGACTTTTTTCAGTATAGAAGTAAAATTTCTTTTTCCCAAGGCCTTTCCTTTCTCACCATATCTTTTCTTCATCCCTGTTGCGTTACTTCTTTTACTTTATAAAGGCACTTGGGTATGTCATGTGCTAGTCATGCTAAATGAAGACTGAGCGTAAAAAGGGATTTTTAATTTATTACATCTGTTCTTTCATAAAGTTATGTAATCCATTTTACCTTTCATTTTTACCTCCAGGTATAAAATGGAAATTTTTGTTGTTGTTTATGAAGTGCTTTGCCCAGTTTAAGGGGCTGAAATAATAACAATCTTAAGAATGTGATACTGAAAATAAACATGTTGACCTGCTTTTCCTATGATCACATGAAATGAGAGAAATGTACACTTCTCTCTGTTCTTCCCCTTAATTTTGCATTATTTAAAGTAGATTTTCTGGAACCTCCTTGTAGTACAGGATGCTGTTGCTAGGCTAAAAGCAAGGAAAAAAATGGGCTACAGAATCTCCCTGACAGAAAATTAAACATAAGATTTTCCTGCTTGAAAGTTCTTTCTGTTCTGCCTTCTTGCACATTGTACACTGACAGGTATCTCAAAGGAGTAGGTTCAATACACGGTAAATAGATGTATGGCTTTTGTGCTTATCGCTGTTTGTCATGAAGCAGCGCTGGAGCAGGCTGCTGCCTGAGTATGTGCTATGATCATCAGAGCTTAAGGATTTACGAAGTATTTCACAGCACCAAAAAATTACTCCATTTTCTTTTTTTTTTTTTCTCCAGAAATTTTAAAATACTTGTGCCCTTGCCCTGTTGTTTTGTCTTTTCCCTGTGTATACTGCACTCCTGCTCTTACCAGAGGGCAACTCCTCAATAATCCTCAGAAATTCATGAAAGCACAAGCTGTGGTATGGTCTGGGCACTCCATACACCTCTGGCACTTGCTCCGTCATAAGGTTAAGGTCGAATATACTGTTCTTGTAGCCACTGAGACTCTTCTGAAGATCTAAAGGAAAGCCTGATCAGGGAAGTGTTACAAAAGTTCAAGCTGTATTTTACAAAGGTGTGCCATAGTCTATCAACGATAGACGTATGGGGCGTTAGATCATGCAACCTGTTCTGGGTAAAACACAGCACTAAGTCAGTTGTGGCTTACGGACAGCTGATCATGGCTGACTTAGCAGTAGCTCTCAGTCCAACATCAACTTTCTAACCAAGCTAGTAATAGCTTTCTAAGAGTCAAATGTCTTTGTAGCTGCCTATCTTATTGGTCAGGCCATTCTTGATATAATGAAAACCTGAAGTCCCGACTACTTTAACTAAGTTTTTACTGAGGCCTTTAGCTTCAGAGTAAACAAGTTATAAAGATTCTGAGAAGTTTTTACTGCTTTTCCCTCCAAGCAAGAAATTCTGTGGGATTCCCAGTCACCAAAAGGATTTTTTATCAACTACTTCAAAAAGGTATCCATCAAAGGATGGATTTGTGCTTAGAAATCCACAGAAGAGAGAAAAAAGAAAATAAAAAAATTAGGACTTTATGAGCTACATTAAAAGAAAAATAAATCACTTTCACACTAATTTTACCAGCAGTTGTCCCAATAAGATTATGTGAAATTGAAAATGAATGGATTAGTCACCTAAACTTAATTCTTACTCTATCCTGGATTCTTAATCTACTCCAGTAAGAGTAAGAATTAAGTTTAGGTGACTAATCCATTCATTTTCAATTATCCTGGAGTTTTCATGAGTATGAGATAAGCAAACCCTGGAGTATGAGAAGAGATAAGCAAACTCTTCAAATTCACACTGGTCTACTTCATATTTGAACAAGTAAAAGATCATGGAAGATATTATCTTTGAATCAACAATGATATTTCAGGATCACAACAGAACTTCCCATAGGAAGCAATTATGAAGGTTTCAGATAGATGTCTGGAAGGTGTCAAAGTCTATGAAGACACAAGAGGTTTAAGAGTTTAGTGTTTATTTTCATTAAGTCCTGTTTGTGCTTTGAGGACAGACAGTTTAAAAACATGAAAGACATAGGTATACAATGTAAATGGCAATTTGTGTAAAAGGACAAGATCGGTGTCAGGCTCCTGGGTCAGAGTTCAGAAACAAATTCAGTTGTCATTCTTTAGGGACTGGAGTGGGACCTTGTCAGTCTTCTGACTGATCTAGAGTAGAAAATGCAGCAAACTGGCAGTAAGATATGGAGACTTAGATAATATAAACATGTTCTGAAATACTGATGAAATCTTCAAAAAGGCTGACGAACACTACAGAAGCTGTTTATTCTATGCCCATATTTATAATGGGCACATTCTTATAGAGATTTAACAAGCTTCTCCACAGAAATTCATGTCTCTGAATTTACGAAACAATCATCACTGAAGTGTGAACTGAAATCTAGACAAAAAGTACCCTTATAGTTCAATTTCTTTTGTAAATTCTTTCTTCAAATATGTTTACAGCTGCAACCTTCTTTAGGAAGGTAGAGCTTTCACCCTCTATCTCTAGCATTCAATCTCTAGGGCTGCAAGAAACACATAATAAAGTACAAGTAGTTTAATATTAAAAAGTGTATGATGATGTTTTTGAAGATCCTTCATTAAGGATCCTGTTCTTATCCTCTTAAATTGAACAATTTCACCTAGTGTATCTATCACAGATAATATATGAAATATTAAGTGATTACTTTGCTTTTAAGTCATGTCAGGATTTAAACAGATTGAAATAAATAGTCTCAGATACAAACCATAGTGTTATTTTAAGTCTAGAAATTATTCCATAACATGTAACCTTGAAGTATTATTAAATATTATATAACGAATAAAACTCTAGTGATGTCCATAATGAAGATTTTTAATAGCAACTGTTAATCATGTTAACAAATTTTTAAAATCAAAAATCTTCATCATCTTCTCTGATCCTTTCTTTGGTGTTTTATTTATTTCTAAAGACAAATTATTTTCAAAGTCTTTGAATTATTTTCAATTATTATATTTAAAATTATCTTGACAGATTTTTTAGAAGTTGCTTGAACTCTTTTTTATGTGATTTTGGTGTTTATTTTCAAAAATATTGAAGGAGTAACTTAACAGGTAAAAATAAGGTATCAGTCAGTAGAACACTGCCATTTTTATCTGTCCTGTGATTTTTCCCAAGCTACCATATTTCAGAAATTATTGCAATTATGTTGCTTCTAAAACCTCTGGAAAAAAACAATTTTTTTCTGATCATACTTTCAGCTCTTCCAATCTCTGCTCTGAAAAATGTATACGTTCTTAGTTTGATCCTTTTCTATGTCAGCATACTAACACAACTTAAATTCTATAAGTATATAATATTTATTTTCTCAGTCTTACAATGCACTGTCACCTGTGGTTAAAACATAAAACTGGAAGACTAACAAATCCCATAATTAACTTTGCTGGAGACCTACAGCAGGCTATGGACTCAAGGTTGTCACAGTGTTCATATGAAGGTTGGTATGAACAATGCAACAGGCCCCACATTTCGAGAAGTAGCTTAACTGTTTAAATTCCTTTTTCTGGTATTCTTGACTGAAACCTTACTATTCTCTTGAAATTTTTCATATGAGTTTGTGAGAGAGCTAAGAAATACTCCCCCACTTTAATAACATCACACAGTTAAATCAGCATATGGTGTTTACAAATAACTCAGGGCAACAATTTTTCAGAAAAGCCCTAAGTTTATAACTTTGCTAAAGAAATCCAACATATATATAGAATTTGTCTCCTCTGGTTCAGCTTTAAGTATGAATAAGTTACTCTATGCATGTCTGAAATATTAAAATGTGCATACTATATTCCTGGAAACATTCTGATAGCTACATTCAGCACCTCAGCATTTTTAATTGAAAACTCTCCCAGTCTATTTTCTATTCATTTTATGTTGATTTTATACTAACTAACTCATCACAAAATTTAATGAAAATTGCTGTTTAAGAATAGTTTAATTATAACAATACTATGTAATTTTTTATTTTTGCACACAATGTTCCAGTTAATCTTGTAATTACAAATGAAGTCTTTTCCATGTCACTAAAAACAGAGCCCGTGAACTTATACATTCTTCCAACTAGTAGGCTGAAGAAGCTTTTTAAGGATTGTGTTCAATAAATGCAAACTGACCTCAGAAAGATCTAGATTACAATAAATAAAAATGTGCTATTTATTTCAAGGAATGGTAATAGTCTTTGCAGTTAGTGTTGAAATGAATTTAGTTGGTAAGACAGGTGGCTTGCAGAAACTAAAATGTTATTTCAGCTTCAGATCTAAACAAGTTTGGTACAGAATCTGTCAGAACTATAGGTTGCTCAAATTCTTCCATTTTTTCAAAAATAATTTTCATTTTGTAGTGTAGCCTGCAAGGCTAAGAACCTGTTTTAAGACTCAGCCTAATACAGCTATTCTTCTGAAGACCTTCTGGTCTCCAGCTGTCAGTCTTTGCCTTCTACCTTTAGTCTTTGCTTAGTTTGTACCAAATTCTAAATACTCATATCAATTTTTACTCTATGAGTCTTCTGTATCTTTTTAGGGTTCTCAATTGACGACTACTTTTTTCTGGGAGGTTGTATATGGATTGTTACCAAACTAATGTATGTCACTTATTTAATACCTGAAAATTATCATTTTTGTCTTGGGTCCCTCTCTTTATTGTAACTACAGAAATTATGTTTCCCTTTCATATTCTTTTATTTTTATGTTGAATTTTTTCTACTATTATTCTTGATATAAAAGAGGTGGCACATCACGAGGCAACACAGAGTTGATATGTACTGAACTGATCTAAAAACTCTGCACATGTGTTTTTCACACAGGGTAGTGTTATCTTCCCCAAGATATCCAAAATGTCATTTAGCTTTGTAAAAGGATGTGTGAATCATTTCCAGAATCTGTAATTTTAAGGAAAGCATAATATCAATAAAAGGCACGTTTTCCGTTTTGAATGAACTTGAATTTCATATCACTTAAATTCAAACTCAGTAACTTCATTTTAGTTAGAAAAATATATGAAATAAATTATGATGAGTGACATTTTAATATTTAAAGTGTGTAAAGGAGTAAAAAACCTACATGAGACTTGACTTTTCTCTTAGATAAACTGTAAGTTTAGTCACTTTTCCTCATTCAGTTCAATTTCTCACATTATGAGAAATGCATCATCACATATAACTCAATCCCTATAATAAGCTGTCTGAATCCATTTCAAGTCAAATAAAGAAAAATTTCAACTGAGTCTTCTTCATAAAAATGCTATTATTTTTCAAAGGTTGGCATAGTGCAGGAAAAGAGCCGAGAACATGCAAGAACAGCCTCTTGAGTCTGAAGAGAAATTTAACTTACACAAAAGGGCATCAAACTGGAAAGTAACCCCTTTTTTTTATTTCAGAATCCAAAGAAAAACTATTCCCCAAGCTTTGATCTATGTGTGATATTTTGATGGCTAATCGCCCAGGGAACCTACCACTCTCCAGATTTCCTCTGTATGGGAAAATGTAGACACTTAAGGCTCAGAGTCAAAAAAACCATCAAGTCTAAAGAGACAGGGTAATTTCTGCTATGCAACGCTGGGAGTGGCTGTCTCCTCCAGCAGTCCCAGCCCAGGACCCTTCTGCCCAGCTGCTGGAGCCCAGCCTGGTGCCCAAGGACCCAGGTGGAGGGATGTGACTGCTGCTTTCCCCTTTGCAGGGTCAACTAGCAGTGAAGCTGAGCTCGGGTCCCAGAGACACATGCACAGGGGACACTGACGTGGTTGGTCATGCAGACTGCCACAGAGAAGGTGCTGCCTTCAACAGGACCTATGTACAGGAATCACATAAAACACAAGCCCAGGCAGCCAAGTCCCCTCCACCTCTTGGTCTGGCAGAGGCAGAAGGTCACTCGTTCAGGCACACACATGCTAGTCTCCAATCCTACTGCCTGGATCCCAGGCCCTCCTGCTCGCCCTGCAGGTCTTCTACTTCCTGCCTGGTCCAGAGTGGTGCTTGCTGACAAAAAGACACATACAATCACACATACGGGACAGAGGGTGAGATTACGCAGAGAAACAGCTAAGAAAAGATTTAGTGAAAAGATAGGATAGAGTGCAGTGATTAGGTGCGGGGCTCGGTCAGACAGGCATAATGACCATCCACATTTTTCATGTGACCAGACGCATTTATACCCTCTTTGCTCCTCTCTGATTCCCTTGCCCTGCACATTCCCTCATCAGCTGGCATAGTTCCACTGACACCCCACCTCCTTGCCCTCAGCATCCCAGACCCCAATTTTTACATTCTTATTAGTTGCAAATTCATGGTTTTCCTGCAGATTCTTGCTAGCCCGACAATTAGTGAGACTGACAAAGTTTGTTTCTTGTCTGTCTTCATTATGTTAGTCTGTCAGTTTTGTGACTATATATTTTGTTCATTGCCTCACTGTTTTCCTTGGTATCCCATTTGGCAAAGTCCTCAATCAGATCATCTTACTGAAATAAACATTCCCATATTTCATGTAACCTTATCAGTCATTGGTTTGGTTCTTGTTCCCATCTCCCTTATTGTTTGTCTTTCAGGCTTGTGTCTCTGTATGTTCTAGTTTGTGACTTCCTTCTTTTCTTCTTATCCCCTTCTTTCATTGAGAAACTCCTTGACCAGGTACCATTGAAAGAGAGCAGATGTCCTCTCCTTCCATATAACCTTATAGTTTTTAACAGATGCATAGCAATCACAAAGCAATTAGATACAGTGGAACATCACTACTTTTTCTGACATAGATGTATTCAATGAGAGGTGAAGCAAATGCACATTAAAGGTACCTAGCAAGAAGACTTGGAATGAATTAGGCTCAGCATACTCAAATCTGAGGCATTTGTGGATGTGCAAGAAAGTAATCTCTAGAAAACACAATGTTAGAAGTGTAGATAACTACATATTTCAGACATCCAGGTTCTGAAAGAAGCTAAGCAATAATTAAGAAATCTATATTTTGGGTTTCAAAACAGTAAAAAGCTTAGTTCTTACTGTGAAACTATTTGACAGCGTTTTCCATGGAAAGCGTATAAGAATGTGAGAATAAGTTTGACACAAGGATTATGCATTATTTATGAAGAGAAATTTCCAGGTAAGAGACTTCGTCAGTGAGAATGTTAATATTTTCCATTACAATCTTATTCATGTCTGCTTCTGTTTGATAATTCTGTTAATGGATCTCCTGCTGTAATCAGTGAAGGCATAAATGTTCCAATTATTTATCCCTAATCAGAACTTTGAAACATAACCACAGAATCACAGAATCACAGAAT
>NW_010120381.1:0-2073 GCF_000699245.1 Pterocles gutturalis
GCTTTTGGGGGGTTTTAAAGTATTTTAAAGTATGTATTGTTATATATCTACCCAAATATAGACAAGTAAGGTTTTTCCTCTGATCCTGGTGCTGTTTCAGCTGCTCTTCCCTGCATTAATGCAGAGCAGATAACATTTTCTGTGCTTTATTTTTTTAGGGGATTTTAATTCATAAAGATTTGCTTTCAAAGTTTTTCGTGCTCAGTACTCCAGAGGGCTTGGACTTGTGCCCTGGTCTGAGTTTACAGTCTGTTGGGGTTTTTTTTTCTTAGGAAGGCAGAAGTAAAGTCAGCAAGAAGTTCCTCCGTGCAGGCTGCTGTGCTGTTGGTAGTGAGCTGGTAGTAATCCCTGTGTAAGTGTACTCATACTTGTATTTAACCTCTCAAAGATGTATTCTGGAAACTTCTTTCCTAAGATACCGTGGCTAGCTTGAAACAGGCTTTGTGTGTAGATCTATGTGAAAACAAACCGTCCCCTGTGCAGGAAGGAGCACAGCGAGGTGGGGCAATGGGCTGGGTGATGGATGAGGTGCTGCGCCCCAGCCGAGCATGTTCCCACGGCGTTCCCACTGGTGTTTCTGTTGCCGTGGGGCTGCCTTGGGAAGGGGCTGGACACCTGAAGCTGCTCTGACTGCCTGTGGTGTGTAGTATGGCTGAGCGATCCCGGGCAGTTGCTGCTGGGGGGCTTAAACAGACACTGAGAGTATTGAAAGGCTCTGAGAGGAGATAGAACTTAAAAATATTGTCATGGCACATACAAGCTGTTAGCCAGCTATTGATTTGTCTCTCAAAGCTGTGACAGAAAAGGGAAAATGCGTACCCTGAGTTCTACAGAAATAATTATGCAAAAGAGCATGTTTCAAAGAGACTTGGCTTATATTTGAGTTCACATGAGCCTGTTGCATAGCTTTGTGTCTGGTTTTACTCTGGGCTGTCCCTTATCGAGGGTCCCAGCAAGGGCTTTTTTGGAGGAGTAGCAGGAGGAGACAAATAGAGGGGAGGAAAGACCTGGAGGGGATAGGGCTGCTGCCAGGGTCAGGCAGGCGTCTGCACGCAGCCGGGGTGCCCTTGGTGTGAGGGGGGGCACGCGGCTCTGGGGCTTGGCATTCACCTCCTGGGCATGGGGAAGTCCTCCTTCTCCCCCTGTAATGTGGGATGTATCACAACAAAACATAAAGTCGCTTCTCGGTGGCTGTAAAAATGTTCCTGCTGTGAAGCTGAACATTGTAATTTAGCAGAGGGAGCCTGTTTTCCTGTTACTTGGAGTAAAGTTGGGGTTAACATTGAGCAAGAAAAAACAAAGTCAGCTTCTGCCTGGACAGGTGGGTCGCCAGACTCCTTGGTTGATTCAGGAACCCTGGGAGGTGTGAGGGTGATTCTCATCAGGCCCATCTTGCTTTGGATCACAATGAGTTGTAACACCAGGAGCAGCTGTAGGGTGTTATTTCATGTTACCCAGCGTGGCAACCTTTTAAACTAGACCCGCTTTAAAAAAAGAAGAGATGGGGGATGCTCCCATGTGCTGTGTGCCGCTGGCTGCTCCCAGAGTGGCATAAACAACTCCCTGGGAATGTAAATACGGGTGTAGGGTGCTCTGCTCGGGCTCTAGTCTTTTAATGCAAGAACATACCTCACTGGCTTTGCAAATAATACCTGAAAATGTTCAAACTGGGGAAAAGTTGTCTTCTGCTGCAGGTCCTGTCACTGGGGGTGCAGAAGGAGGCTAATGGAGGGCTCCCCGGGGAGCGCGGGCTTTGCTCGGTGGTGGGTCTGGACAACCCTGCCTCTTTGCAGAGCACTGAGCGTGGTTGGTGTGGTGCCATGATCGCTTTCATTCTGTATTTGTGTAGTTAGACAATTAAACTAATTGTCTAACCAGTAAATCTGTTCTTTCCAGCTTGAAAACTGGGCAAGGGTTGCTGCGGGAGGGAGGGAGCCTTTTGCTGTAACCTCATTGTTGAGGCTTTTGGCTGACTTCTGCTTCCTTCAAAGTGCTTTTTTATATTTCATTTTATTAGTTTTATATTAAAATGCCAGTAAATTACAAACATATTTTTGAAAAGCAGAAATTCAT
>NW_010120381.1:2083-21459 GCF_000699245.1 Pterocles gutturalis
GGAGGCGGGCCCAGACTCTGGGACTCCCGCATCCAGCTGCAAGCCCGGGATGCTGACATGCTGCTGGTGGGACAGGCTGCCGGGGGGGGTGGGTTTGTTGTCACACCCGAGGAGGGCTGAGGACCAAGGTGCCAAGAGGTGTTTGGGCTCTGCGGATACCCCACCTGGACTGGTTACGGTGGGAATTCATAGATTTCTGTCTGGGATTCGCAGCATCCAGAAGCCACCCACGTTCAGTGCTGGGTGCCAAAGGCTGGCTGTCTGCTTATAAATACACATAAGGGTTGAAAAAAATTATTCAGTAATTAATAGGTTGGTTATCTCTCCTCTTTGCTAAGCTACAATAGGAAACAATTTCTCCCCAGACTTCTCACTTGGCTGTACCAGTGCAGAGATGCGTCGCTGCCCCAGGAGGGTGCAACTTCTTCTCCAAAGCCTGGCTGCGTGTCCTTGCTCCGGGTTAAGTGAAGGCAGAGTTCCTTCATGTTGCATTTGTGGGACCTGAAGCCAAAATGTCATTGTAGAGGGGAAATAACAAAGTGGTCGGTGTGACTGGAGCTGCCGGACCGGGCTGAGCGGAGTGGGAGGCACCATGGTGTCAAGAGATAAACCTGTAGGGGAAAAAAAAATAAAAATGTATTTGTCAGCAAGGAAATTGGCGATCGCACAGTCCTGCTTTGCAATGGGACTTGGCTTCGCCCCGAGCCCCCTGCAAGCCCACAGTGGCTGTGCAGGTGCAGCTGATGGTGCTGAGCCCATCCCTCACAGCTGTATCAAATGTGCCTATGATATTGAGGAATTATCTGTTTTCTGGAAAGCAGGTCACTTCTCTCTGTGGTTTGATCACTCTGAAATAACAAGGGGTGAAGATCTGATTGTCCAGGCGACTGGGAAGAGCTGGTGCTGAGCGCTGCCCTAGAGAGGCCAGGACTCAGACTGCAGTGTTAAATACAAATCCAGAAGGGTGTGCTTAGGGCATCTTTCTCATCTGGTCACCTCAAAAGCTGGGTGCACTAGCCACCCTTTTTTCCCCTGTTTTTTTCTTGCATTTTCTGGGGAGCCAGCTGGGCAGGGCTGGGGGTTGCTGGGCTGGTTGGGGGCACACAGCCCTGAAGGGTGCCGCAGTGACGGGGTTTTTGACAGGGAATTGTAGCCCGAGGCTGTGCTCTGGGGCAGAAACCCAGCTTGTTTTATACACACAGTTACAGTAAGCCAGTGCCGGGTGTAGTGCATCATGTAATTGATGGTTCCTCCTCCTGGTGGTATTTATAGGAGTAGGGGAATGACCCAAAACATCTGCTTAGAGTTGGCCTTAATGACTTGATAGAAAGTGGTTTTAAGACTTAATTGAGTTTCTGGTAGCTGACAGCTGCCTTTCCTTGGTTGGGCAGGCTGATGCTGTGTGCCCTGGGTGGGAAAGGGGGTTTGCTGCAGGGACAATGTCGCCTTTGACCAGCAACCACGGCTCGGGAGCAGCAATGGAATAACTTACTCAGCTGCTCTCAGGGTTGTGCTTGTAACCACATCAGTGAGTGCTGCGGTTCTGTGTGGGGTGACAGCTGATCTACCCCTTGCCTGGGATTAAAAGGTAATCGGTCATTAGGGGAACTAAAGGAGCCGAGTGCATTTAATCACTTGAAGTGGCTTGTCCAGCTCCTGTCATCATCGACCCAACTCTGCCAGTGTTAATCCAACCACTTGTTGCTTTGAGAGTCATAGATAAATTACTTGGTTACACAGATAATTGACAAATGACCTGATTTCAGTATTTAAAAAAAAAAAAGTTTTAATACAGTTTTTCCTTTATTGGCTGGCTTCAGCCTCAGTTTGCCCACTTGTCTCTAGCGGAGCAGCAAAAATGCATTTTTCAGTGGTGGTTTGGAACTGTAACACAAGAAGGGTGAGAAATAATTGGTCTGCAATCCATTATCCAGGTATTGTTTGAGTTAAGGTTGACTTTTAAACTTAAGTAGCTTTTGTATTTGAGCAAATACACGTCCTGTTAAAGGTTGGGATACTTGAGAAGGAATTCTGCGGAGTGAGGAATTCCAGTAAAAGTTGTCTTGTTGACTCCACTGGGGCAGGTGGCAAATGCCCGAGTGTGTTGCTGTTATTTTAAATTTTTATTTTTTTTTGCTTTACATAAGGTTTTTTCCTGGTTTTATGTGTACCTTTTATGTATTCTATTGTTTATTAAATGGAAATGATGGACTCTCTGTTCAGAGCTCCCAAATGGGCTGAAGTAGTTGCTCTCTGCTGATGAATCCCAAAACTAGCTCTCCAGCTGATCTCTGACCTTCACTGGGTTTATTGGCTGTACAGAAGAATGAAGAGATGCTGGCTATTAATGTTTGCTATGACATAATAGTTCAGGTGGGGTGATTTTTTTTTTTTTTTTTTTTTTTAATGTGGAAGGAAATAGTTTTGCCTGCAACATTCTTCCAGTGGTTGCTGCTTGTAAGGTGGGAAGGAGCGATGCGGGTGGTTACAGCTGATGCTGTAGCGGTGCTTAACAGTTCATCTGGGCTGCGGATAGGAGCTCACGAAAGTGTGTAACAAGTGTATTTTCTGCTGATGTTATGCTGTCACTGAAGCTTTATTTAATAGCTGAAGGAGAAGAATAAACGCTTGTGCTGGTGCAGGAGACAGGACTGGTAGAATATGCTGGAATGAAAGCTTGATGCTAATTACCGTAATCAAGCACACTGATAATCCGGAGTGGGAAGGCAGGCGGAAAGAATGATTCATGTCGGCCCATTCATGCAAGGGCTGACCTTGGGGCGAGTTCAGCAAAATAAACCCTTGAAAACGCTGCGGGCCTCTGCCAGGTAGAACAAAGCAGAATGGGCTCGGTGTCACCGGGGGGTTTAGAGTTGGGGCTGGGGGTCTTGTGGTTTGGGGTTTTCTTCTTTATTTTGGTCTCCCCCCCCCTTTTTTTTTTTTTCTTTTAAATGATGGTGACGTCAATTTTCTAACTTCTTAAAGATTGAAAGATTGCCTGTTGGGACAGGTATTCTGAGTTACTTTGGAAAAGTGTGTGCTTGTATCCTACTTGATACAGGGATAAAAGAATGAAACTAGATAGAGTTACTGAAACGGACTTGTTGCTGTAGGAAGCATAAAAGGGAAGTGTGGAATTCTTCTTTTTCTTAAACTTTTTGTTTTTCTTATAGATGGTGATGATCCTGGTCCTGCTGAGGATGGATCAGTCCTTTAATTTTAATACAAAAAAATGGAGATTGTGTGGAATTAGTGTAGACTACTGCAATTTAATTTTATTTTGTAGCTTGGAAATGTATATCACAAGTCTGCAGGAGTCACATAGCAAAGCCTGGAGGCACAAATCCTCTTAAGTATAGTATTTCTAACTGGATTTGTTGTTTGATTTCTGAGCTCTTACAAATGCACTGACTCATGGTTCTTAGCTACCCAAACACTTGGCGAAAATGTTTTTATTTTTTAAGTCATCTGTGGCCACAGGTGCTAGAGTGTGAAAGAAAACAGATCTCTCAAGATCTGGTAGTGTTGATAGCACAGCAAATACTCTGCCGGACTGGCTGTTGGGGCAGCACTGCTCCGTGTGTTCCCAGGCAGACCGCCACGGATCGGGCGAGAACGCGTGGATGTCGTCGGTCTGTACGCAGCCTGTGACACCGCGCTCGCCCCAAGCCCTGGAAGATAAATTTGTGTTTCGTTTCTGCTTCAGGACTTGCACAAAAACTCAAAGTAAAATCAGGATTTGTTGGGTTATTTGGAGCAATTGCAAAAATGTCGAGCGGGAGTGTGGCATTTGGGGAGGTTTTATGGCTGGCAGAGACCTGGAATAAACCCCAGTGAGAACAGAGCTCTGTTTTTTAAAAAAAAAAAAAAATTCTGTGCAAGAGTATTTCACTCAATGAATTTTCCAGATGTCATAAAGACACCTCAAAGCCCGTATCCCATTCAACCTTTCTTGTCAACCAGAGCAATGCGGATTCACACCCGTTAACCTGAAGCAGTTTTGCAGAACGTGCTGCACAGGCTGAGAGCGGATCATGGGCAAATTGCACTTTACAGCACAAGCTTCGGAAAGCAAAATATACCAGATTAAAGGAGATTATTTCAAGTAATTATTTGTAATTACCAGATATGGGCAATGCACAGCTGGAAGAGAAACTGTCTTGAACAGCTCAATCCAGGACTGTTTGATAACAGACAGCACGAAGTAGACGTTCCTCTACACCATGGAGTAGAGGTTTACAATATGTTGGCTCTGAACACTGTCATTCACCGTAAGCCCACTCCCAGGAGCCTTTAGCACATGTAAAGCATCTGGTACAAAAAAACCAAACCCTGCAAAATATCCAGTGTTCACAACTAAACAGGGAGAGAGAGCGGCCGCATCAGAAGGCACAAATCCCCGCAGCCTGTGTGGGATTCACACCGGCCCGATTCCCCAAGGAAGAAGCTCCAGGTTTACTCCCTGGATGAATTCCAGCTTCTTGTGTTGGAGAACTTTCTTCAGTTTGGAGATACTGCTATGGCCGCTTTCCTTTTGATAGAAAAGAAACTATGGACCCACCTTCCTGGCCAGGAAGGCTGGTGATTTGAAGGGGAGGGCTCTGAGCAGCTCCTGATTTGGATGAGATATTGGGAAGAAATGTTTTCCTGTGTGGGGGGTGAGGCAGTGGCCCAGGCTGCCCAGAGAAGCTGTGGATGCCCCATCCCTGGAGGGGTTCAAGGCCAGGCTGGATGAGGCTTTGGGCAACCTGGGCTGGTGGGAGGTGTCCCTGCCCATGGCACAGGGTGGCACTGGATGGGCTTTAAGGTCCCTTCCAACCCAAACCCTTCTGTGATTCTATGATTCTGCAAAGCACCCCAGGCTTTAGGGAGCCCTGCTGTGGGATGACTGGGGAGGGCAGGCACCATACATCTGATGGAGATGAGCTGATTATGATCATAAACACCTTGTCCCATGCTGCCAAGTCCACTTTGCTGGGTAGTGCGCAATGGTGCGGTGTCTTGGGAACCATGGTGATGCTCTGAGCACCCACCCCTGCATGGAGGCTTGGCCGTGTCCCTGGGGCAGGTGTCCTGCCCTGGCCTCGCTCCCCAGCACAGTATAAAGCAGGTTTCAGTGCAGTTGCGGCCATAGCGGTTAAGAGGGGGTCATCCTGTGGGGTGGAGCAGCGTATCTGCAACCTGGCTGTGGAGGATGGGGTGTGAGGAGGGCTCCTGGGGAGCAGGCAGATGGCATGGTGTGCTGCCGGAGTTCTGGGTGACCTTCTACGCTGCGAATCTGATTCTAAATTTGGATTTTAATCCATCAGTACTTGGATGTAAAATTATTTTCAAGTGTCTTGCCTTTTTTAATGCTCGTACTCTGGTTCTTTCCCTTTTATGCTGCTAAACTTCATATTTTCTTCAGCAGTCAAATGAATTCAGGTTGCATAAACAGCACTTGTTCTTCCCTGGGCTGTGCAGCATGCCTAAATAATGCCTTGCTACATGGGACTGCTATATAAGCAATTAGAAAAATGCAAATGGATTGGTGAGGAATATACGTTAGCTCAAGGCATGCTGCTTTGAAAAGCTGAAGAGAATCCCTGGAAAGAATGCTTAAAGGGTTTGGGGAATTTATCTCCATTAGTTTGTCATTTAACTCTGGGTTCTTCCTGGTTTGACAGACACTGCTGCCGTAAGATCGGATCAGCTGCTGCCCTGCAGCGTGCTGCCTGGTAGCAGAACAGGCTGGCTTTGTTTAAAAGCTGAGAATTTTGCCACGCTATCCTGACAGCCTCTTGAGGGCTTTAATCAGGCCCTTTTGATCACGCTTGCAGAACAGAAAATTTCCCCAGACTCGCCTGTAACAAACTCCCATTGATTTAAGAGATGAGCGGTGTGGTCCATGTGGGCTTGTATGGGACGGTGTGGTTTAACCCATTAAATTCTGGGAAGATGGCTTCATTAATCGATGGGGTGTTTTGTTAAAGTAGGACTTTTTTTTTTTGTGGATGAGATCTGGGAGAGAGAAAGCTGCCTTTATTGTCTGATTGGTGTGAATAGGTGTTTTTTGTTAATTTGAGCAAAAACTATGAGGAGAATAAGTACTAAGTTCTCTCTGAGGGTTGTGCAGAGCAGGAAAGAGGAACTGCATCCCAAGATCAGTCATCCTTGGACCCTGATGTGGGTGATGATACAGAAGCACATTTCTGGGGAAAATAGTAAAAAAAAAAAAAAAGATAACAAATTAGCCTTTCCTGTAAGTGACTGATCTGATGCTGTTAGCCCAGTTCTGGAGATGGCTTGAGCAAAGCTGCTGCTCAGCTGAGCCATCCCTGCGGGGTGATCCCTGCATGGGTGTCCTGCAAGGCACAGGCAGCGGGACACGGGGACTTTGTCCCCTCTGCACTGCCTGCTCTCAGCCCTGGCACACTGCTGTGCTTCATCGCCGGGGGGGGGAAAGTGTCACGCTACGTGTGTTTTGAGAGTAAACTCAGTGCAAATAATCCTGCTTACTGAACGAGATTGTGTGCTTCCAACACCAGCTGGCTCAGGACAGCAGTTGCCTTATGGACTTTATTTTATTGGCCTGATGTCAGGCGCTAGCACTCAGTAAATGCTAACGAGGCTCTGGTGGCCAGATAAGATAGCTGTGCTGCTGGCCGGGGGGGTCCGGTCTGCTCCATGGCGTCAGTGTCCACTGGGCTGGGGAGGGGGCTGCTGGAGGCTGGTCCCCTCGGAGGAGAGGAGGGAGCTGCGTGGTAACCTTGAGGAAAAGAATTGGAAAACTCTATTTTAAGAACTTGTTGTGTAATTGTGTGGCTGCAGGTCACTGGTTGATGGCTTGGCAGAAGGAGACACCAGGCTGTGGGGTGTTGGTCCAGCGCTGCTGGTTTCCCACCATTATCCTCAGTGTGGGGGTGATGCTCACAGCGCCCTGACTGACCCTCCTGGGGTGACGGAAGGGCTGTTAACTGGGGTTCCTCTCTTTAAAATTCTCCTTTTCCTGCTGGAATAATACAGAAGGACTGAGACAGGTGCCGATATTAGACCTCTCATTTTTTGAAGCACAGTGCTATGGGGAGGATGTACAAAGGTGCCTCAAATGAGACTTGTCCTGAGAGGATTAGGGAGAATAATATGCTTTTTAGAAAAGGGGGAAAAAATACATTCTGGCTTCCTACTGGAGCAGATTCCTGCAGGAGGCACGCTGTGCCGGCACGCTGCACGGGGAGAAGAGGCTCTCTGCTCCCCAGAGCCTGGAGCTGCTTACCAGGGGCATGCGATCTGCAACCCTCCACCTGCCCGGCTGTTACGATGCTGTTAGCTGGGCATGGCTTTTGTTTCTATTAGTGTTTTCTGTTTATAAATATTCTTATGCATCGCCTTTTTTTTTTTTTTTTGAGAGAAACAAAGAAGCAGCTGCTTATTTTTGTGGAAGGGTTAAATGCAGAACATTGTTCTCTCCTAGCTGTGTTTAATTTTGGGAGAGCACTAACAATGACGTGCATTTACGCTGCGTTCCCGGAGCAGCCGCCGTGCTGTGCGTGCACGGTCGCCTCGGGCAGAGAACACGCCGATGTGCTTCTATGGGCATAAAACACCAGTGCCATGACCCCCCCAGCACGCTGACTGGTCCTGCACGTATTTCGTGCTTGTCCTGCGGAAGGTGCAGGAGCGACGAGGTGGCGGGTGGTGGGTTATTCCACGTGTAGCACTGTGTGGGATCTGCTCCATCCTCTCCTGGAGAGGCCACCACCAGCCAGCTCCATCTGTGCGTGTTTGGGGGCAGTGGCTTTGCGCAGCTGTGAGTTAGGAGAACTTGGTTTGAAGTATTTTAAACATTAGTCATTAAAAGACAAACTTTGGACCTGAGAGACATTACAGTGCTGATTCCCAGGCTGCTGTGACACCGATGCTGTGTCTCAAACTAATGAGTTCTTGGAGTGCAACTCCATTCCGAGCCCTCGGCCACCTCCACGGCTAGCATAAAACGCTAATAAGGAGATTCTGCCAAAATAATATGAGATAAACCAGAATCTAAAAATAGGAAACGGCTAAGAGCCCCGTTTATGAGCAGCTTATTCTCTGAGGAAGCTACAATCTGGTTAAGATCAGCACAGGGAGGATAATCCAGCAGACATCTAGACAGCCTGGAATAGACAAGAACAAAATACAGCTGCCCCGGGTCAAACTGGAGGTCTCTCGGTCCAAAAGCCTGCTGGCAGCCGGGGCTGCGGGGCGGACACCGAGGGAGGCGGATAACAGCAGGCAAGTGTACGGAGATGCTTCCTCGGAGGAGCTGGTTGAGCTCCTGGTTGGCTTTGTGATGGGTCTGGCAGGTTCTGTGGCTGCAGCAGGAGCCCGATGCTCTGCGGGTGCCAGGGCTTCTCACACCGGTTCAAAAAACCAGCAGGGTGCATGCATGCCAGGGGAAAAATAAACCTCTCCCGGGTTGAAATGTCCTGTGTCAGAGCTCCACAGCTATTGTGTGCTGTGTGTTCAGAAATACCTGCTGCTGTTTGCTCTGAGCTGAGTCACAGGGGAGCCCAGAACAGGGGGGAAGGAGGCCAGGCAGGATTTTTTAGAGCAAAATAGCCCGGCTGAAGCTATTGAAGGGCAAATGGCAAATGCTGATTTACTCTGACAACCCAACAAAGGGCTTAATTCGGGCTGCCAGTTCCACTTAAATGCAAAAAGTGGTTGGAGCTCCTCAGACACCTTCAGGTTCATGTTCCAGGGGTATCGTGGCTGTAGTCACACAGGGACCGGTGCAGCAGGTCCGTACACCGGGTGCTGGTTGTTTGGCCTCAGTCCCATGAGCAGCCCCAGTGCGACCCACAACGGGCTTTGGTGTTCAGGTTAAACCCTCTTCCAACTCCCAGAGAGAGTAGAACTGGAAAAAACAGATCAAGATGGAAAGAGGGAGGTGTGTGTGCCTCCCTTCCTGCCTGTTTGATGCTGGACCACGGTGGTCGGGGGGTTATAGGGTCTGTGGGGTGATGGCTGGGCACTTGGTCTCAAGGTCTCTGAAAGACCATATGTGTTCTTGTTAGCACCTGGTTGCCCCCACTCACCGATATAAGCTACATTGGAGGGGAGATTGTAGAATCACAGACTGGTTTGGGTCAGAAGGGATCTTAAAGCCTGTCCAGTGCCACCCTGTGCCATGGGCAGGGACACCTCCCACCAGCCCAGGTTGCCCAAAGCCTCATCCAGCCTGGCCTTGAACCCCTCCAGGGGGATGGAGGACAGAGCAGGGATCCTGTTTCTTGGATATTTCAAGCAGGGTGGGATGGAGCAGAGACCCATCACCTGGGATGGGGGATTATACCCAAGTAAATTGAGACTAAACAGAGTCCAAGCACCATTGCACTCTAGCAAGATGTGAATAACCAAAAGTCAGGCACTCTGTACTTTCTCACTTGATAAACCATGTGGTTGGGTAGCAGAGAGTTAGCAGATGCTCTGAATGACAGAAGAGGAAATTGGAGGGCAAGCACATAGCTATTAAGAGTTTAAACAGACACATTTACCTGTCCTGCCTGTGCCTTGCATCATTTGTTATTATTGCAAAAATTAAAAACATATTTGGGCTGATGTAAAAGAAATTGTAATTTCTTGAGAAACGCTTTTATGGGCTGCAGGATTGGTCTGATGGCTGACCACAAACAGTACCTGGACCTGTCATTAGTTCCTCAGGAAAGAAGTTATGAGTTTTGTAAGGTTCTGGCATTCCTACAAAACCAGAAGGAAAGAGTTGTGGAGACTTAACGAGCTGCATGATATTCCATGCAGGGCTAGAAAGAGATGAATTGTTTGAATGACGGTCAGGAAAAACTGATGTCAAATGTAACCTCTCCGCAGGAAGCGATTAGGGTGACCGTGCTCAGCTTCTAGTTATGCAGCTGGCCAAAGAGGAGGGTTGTGTGTGCTCTTTGGGGATTGACTCTCACAGCAGGATTTGAGTCCTGCAATCCAAAGGAGTCTAAAGCATCCCTCTTGAAAGAGGGTGTTGCATCAGTTTAACCAAGAGATAAATCTGAAGAGAGGACTTGGTCACACACTGACAGAAGTGCATTAACTGTTGCTGTGTGGCCCTCGGAGAACTGGCACTGACCTGAGATATCCCCTTTTATCTGCTGCTTATTCCACAAAACTGGACTTTTGTAAACCCAAGCATTCTTTTAAGTAACCCTTTTATTTTTCCCTGCCCAGATTAACCCTGGCAGCAAAGCAGCCATGGCCGACCTGTGCCCAGGAGATATTATTCTGGCAATTAATGGAGAGAGCACGGAGAACATGACACACCTAGAAGCGCAAAACAAGATCAAAGCATGCATGGACCAGCTGCTGCTCTCCGTGAACAGGTAGGTGCTCTTGTGTTTGATGTGATGTTGTGGATGCCCCATCCCTGGAGGGGTTCAAGGCCAGGCTGGATGAGGCTTTGGGCAACCTGGGCTGGTGGGAGGTGTCGCTGCCCATGGCAGGGGGTGGGACTGGGTGGACTTTAAGGTCCTTTCCAACGCAAACCAGTCTGGGATTCTATGTTTCTATATGCCTTGGTCACCTTGGCTCGTCTCTTCTGCAGAAGGCTTGTGTCTGGCCCTGGGGCAGATCTGCCCTTAGGTTCAGTTCTTGGTGCATCCCCATGGTCCATGGAATTGTTCTGCATTTTTAAAACCAGTGAGACAGTGAAAAAGATACTGATACAATAAATGGGTCCAGTTCATTTATATAAGTCTGGATTCTTGCTTGCACCTCGCGAGGCTATTGCGGGCTGTGAGCTGGGTCAGATCCTTCATGACAATGGAGGTTTTATTGACTCTGGCAGGAGTAGCCCAGGGACCAAAATCTCCTTTGGTTGAAGCCTCCCACATCATTAACATCCACGTATCATTTTCCTAAATGTCTGTTCAATTAATATATTTTAGAAAGTCCCACCAAATACACTTTTTAAAGAATATTTCAAAACAAAATGAAGGCTTGGGGTTGCTTTATTTGCTTTCCATTGGAATTAGTTCTGTAGCTGAAGGTTCCTAATACAAATCATAGATTATCCCTTTAAAATGAATGCTCCTTATAAGGCTCACAAGTGACTAATGTTATCTGTAAGAGATTTAAATAAGTTTATACAATTTTCCACTTCAGATTAAAAAGGCATTTCCTGCTATAAAGAGCTATCATTTACTGTTTATACTTCTCTTGGAAAACACATCATTTCTGACTAGAAGCCTGGACAGCAGCAAAGGAGTGGTGCCGTAAATGGAGCAAAGCCTCGTTGGCTCCTCGTGGTTCATCAGACAGTGATGTCCAGGCTGCCTGGCTGGAGCGGAGTCCCCTGAGCTCAACCTGTGCTGTAGGGATGATGTGGCTTCAGCAGTAGGAAAGAAGGGAAAAAGAAAAACAAGAAAACACTTTGTGCAGGTAGAGTTTCCCATCACCAAGGTGGACAGTCATTTTCCTGTCCCGTAGGAGCAGTTTCAGGGAGACTGGACAAAAGCTCCCTTCCTGGCTTTCTGTGGGCTGCTGGAACTCTCGTTGGAAGAGGTGGAATTCCTCGTGTAGAGACAGAAGGTTTTGGTGAGCTACCAGCTGTTGAGGTGGTTTGGCAGCAGAAGAACTTAATCGGGAGTTAGAATAAAGCTTTGCTGAATGCAGCTTCCACCTGCGGCGTGGCGGCGTTTTATTGTTGTGTATGAGGGTTTCTACTGTGGGGAATTTATGGTCTGAGTTCCCACTTCTACACCTTGTTTTAGCCACCGATACCAATTAGCATTTGTTTGTTGGCTGAGATCGGACCCACTTGAGTTCTCCTCCGTGGGAGGCAGGCGCCGTGTCCTCGTGGGTGGGAAGGGGTGCTTGAATCTTGCTGGTGGCAGCTGGGACCACGCTGGTGGTGGTACCTGCCATGTCAGAGTATCTCCAGGAAAGTGCATCTCCTCTCCTAAGAGGTGGCTTCCTGCATGGACATGGGACAGGGGTTTGGTCACACTGGTGCAGTTCCACTTCATCACAAGAGGAGCAAGCGGAGGTCTTGCAGCAGTGCTGGTGTGTGCCTTGGTGGGGTTAAGGATGATCTGTCTGTGTAGTTTCCCTGAGATGCAGAAATGTTCACTAACGACCTTGTGGTCATCTAGAAGCTGCTGTGGGGAAGACTTCTGGCAGCAGGAGGGTCTGCGGCGTCGGGTTGGGTTTGCCCAACTACACCTGCCAAGGCGGATATCCTCAATGGCGAGACCTCGCAGTGTGTCCAGGGGAGCGGTGGGTTCTCTAGAGCAGGTGTTGCTGGCGATGGCCCGCAGGGTCTGTGGGTGAGGTGGCCTGGGCTGTGCTAGGCAGGGAGGTAGGCAAGAGGATTGCGGTGGTTTTGTCAGGCCTTAAAGTCTACATAAATGCAGATTTTAAAGGCTCTCATAGGCAAAAAAAATGCTCAGGCTTCTGCAAGACAGGAGCAGACAGGAGCTGGTGATGGTGAGGAACGGTTCAACGCGGGGTGGCTCCTCTCGAGGAGGAGGTTGCACTGTTGGGTTGGTTGGGCAGCTCCTTCAAGAGCAAAACACACCTTGGCTGAGCCCAGAGAAGCCCGTGGGAGTGGCTTTTGTTCTGTTTTTCCTATCAAGAGAGTTTATTTTTTCTACAGTAAGGACAGCAGCTCCAGTCATGCTTTATTAGCTCTATTTTTAGTCTGGCCCAAAGTAAGTGCTCAGTGACATGGCTCTTGGATTCTCTCCTGTTTCCCGAGTGACCTTTTGGATCCAGACTACTCTGCCCAGCCGTTGCTCATCGCTGGATGCTGATCTGGTGCTACCTCCTCTGTGTGAGCAGATCCCTGCTCTGGGACCTGCCTCTGGGAGAGCAGGGTGACCCAGTGCTAATGAGGGAACCGCATCCTGGGGTGGTGACGGGGGGGATTTTGGGTCCACATCCACCAACTGCCATCTGTAATAGCTGTGATCACTGCCCTGCACTCTGCCATGAGGCTGAGCTCCAGGAAAGCCCCACAAGCAATGGGTTAGCATCTGTTCCCCCAGGCAGGAGGGTGCTCTCCCAGCAGCATCCTCCCTGGAGGGTGCTCTCCCAGCAGCAAAATAGAGTTTGCGAAGCAACACAAGGGTGGTGGTTGTTTCGTTTGTTTTGTTTTTTTAATAAGTGTGTTTGTCTGAAATATACAGCAGTCGAGCTCGTTACTTCAAATAGATCTTTAGTGAAGGTGTATGAAATTTGACGTTAGTTCTGTTTCACCCCCTCCAGCCGGGTGTGCGTGCCGAGGGACTGCAGGGAGCTGGGCAGCGAGCCTGGCAGCGATGGGCTTCCAGCCTTCTGGTGCCCTCTGGGCTTCTTCCATCCCCTGCCCTTTCTCCATGAACCCTTGACATTATGCGTTACCAACAAAGAACAAGATTGGTTTTGTTTTCAAACCATGGTCAGTAAATGCCCATTGACTGGAAAGTTCAGTAGAAGCAAAAAAATAAAAAAAGTAAAGCAGCACAGTAGCTTTTCTGTTCTGAAATGGAGGAGAGGAAAATCCTCATCAGCTCCCAAAAGGAGTTGATTTCTGTAACCGATGCTCGTGTGGGTACGGATGTAAGGTGCCTGAGCATCCCTGTGACAAGGGATGGGCAGTCAGGTCATAGTTAATGGCTCTGAAATGCAAGGCCAGGGGTTCAAGTGGGCTTGGTAAGGCTGGAGCAGTGCCTGGCACCTGGGCTGGTGCTGATGGAGATGTAGCAGGATGGTTCGGGGTGCCCTGGTGATAATCAGCCTGTTCCAGCATTGTTTGCCCAGCTGGTGAATCCCAAGCCAAGGGAGCATCTGCAGGGGTGGTGAGGGCAGGGATGCGGCAGCTGGTTGGAGAAGATTCCAGGTGTTAGGCAGCCCTGGGAATTATTATCCACAGAAACGTGGTACGGTGGTGTTGGTACTTAGCCACCAAATGTATGCGTTTGACTGGAGGCCAAGGATTTCAGAGTTTTAAATAATGTAAATGTGTGGATAAGGATGGTGGCATGGTAAAGCTTGTTTGGTTTTGGGTTTTTTTCTGACTGTGGAGTTGTCTCTAAGTCACACAAATGAAGAAATTCCTTATCAGGCAAAAAGGGTGCTTTCTGGCTCCTCCACCCTGGGACTAATGCGTTCGTATTCCTGTGATGAGCAGGGAAGGATTCACATGTGCTGGGAGACTTTTAATTTTTAAATCATTTTTATGCTGTTTTTCCCAGTCCAATCCAATCTTCTTTTCAAATAGCAGCTGTGTAAAGCCCTGCCCAGTTTGGGGGTCTGGGGGCTGTTTTGCCCTGTGCAACCCTGGCAGAGCAAGGGCAGGGGGCTGAGGAGGAAGCAAGCCAGTGTGCATGGGCTGGGGAAACCCAAATGCCTTTACAGATGGCAGTGGTGTGCAGCGCTGCACTAGCAGCACGGATCCGATTTTTTGTCATTCGCTGGAGACTGAGCAACCAAACCCAAGAGCAGAAGTGCAGGGAGTCTCGCAGCCGTGATCCATGCAGGATGGATAACCAGAGCCCCCTTCCCTGGTGATGTGGTGTGCAGAGAACCAACACGCACTGATGCGTCGTTAGGGTTCTGCTGAGTCTGCTCGGAGAATTTGATCATGAAGTTTTTCTGTTTATTTCTGCTCTCAGTACAGAGATGGCAAATTTCTGGAAGCTTCTAAAAGAGAAAGCCCTGCAAATGAGTCTGCTGGATGCGTAGCCCCAAAACTCCCTGGAACGTCCTGCAGCTGATGTTCTTCCGAGCCCCCTCCTGCCTTCCCCAGCTCCTGGAGGCTTTGCCGGGCTCCGTTTGCTGCGAGCGGCGCAGGCACGCTGCTGGGCAACGGGAAGGATGACCATGTACGATGTTCTTGAGTTTCCAGTAAAAGTGCAACTGAAAAAGTGAATCACAGCTTCCCTTGTGGGGCTCCTCGAGGACTCAGAGAGAGGAAAGCCGGCAGCTTTCCAGAGCCTAGATACACAGCAATGGTTTCAGCCAAGAGGAATGAAGGAGGAGAAATTTTGCAGCTTCTCCTCTGGGTACCCTGGGTGAGCTGGGTCCAGCGGGGTGCTCAGCTGAGCTCAGCTCTTGTTCCCCAGCCTGGGCAAAGCCTTATCTACCTGGCACAGCAGGCAAAAGCCCCCCATCAGGCTGTGGGGATGGATCCATCGCCTTCCAGTCATCACGGCCAGGATCATTCCTGGGGAGTTACCAGCTGTAGCTGCTCCTGGGCTCGGTTCAGCTCCTAGAAGGCTAGTGGCCGCACTGGTAATAAAAATCAGTTGTGACCATACTGCTGTGCCATCGTGGGAGATGAACAGGGTTCAGGAGATGGGCAGGAACCTGGAGTCACCCCCCAGAAGGGACTGTACAGACTGGGGTGCAGTACAGGGATGTGGATGTTCTGGGGGGTTTGAGTCGCTGTCACCTGCTCACACCTGCATGGCTGCACAACAGCAGCGTCCTGGCCACAGTCTGGAGCTCTCCCAAGGGCTAAATGTTAGTTTGCGAGGGGATGGAGCAATTAGAAATTTAATAAGACCCGGGAATTCTTGCAATTTAAAAGCAGCTCTACAAATGTGGAGAGCAAGGCTTGCAGATCATTACCAGGTGAAAAAACATTTTGGTAAAATATGGCAGCATATGCGAGTAATCTTTGGAGAATGATGTTGAGTCTCTTCGGAAACAAATCGTGGGATAAAAGGTGTCTGCAACTTTTTTTTTTTTTTAGTTATGCCTTGTTAATGGGTCTGTTTCCCATGAAGCCCCGTGTGGAAGGCCTCGCATTAACCTAGGTCAAGTTATTATCTTAGGATTGTCCCGGCAGCCGTTAAAACAGAGGATTGTTAGTGCAGTGTAATGCTTTCCACATCATGGATTTTAATCCCCTACAACACATCTGAAAACACTTTTCCCGTCCTCAAGCTGTAAATTAAACAACTCGGAACATTTGAGCACGCCGTCTGATGTCTCACCCGTTACGCTAGAAAAGTGGGATTAGTTTTTGCTGTTGCCCAAACACAAAGCTCTGACTGTTGGTAGCATGAGCCTGAAAGGTTGGCTTTGGGGTGGTCACCTCCAGGTCCCCGCTGCTCTGGGGTTTGCTCAGCTCCCATCCTGGGGAGACTGCAGGGGAAGCCCCCCTACCGCTGGTCCTGCTGGGGATGTGGGCGCAGGGGTGTCCTAGCTCCCATCCTGGGGGTCTGCAGGGGACCCCCTCTGCTGCTGGTCCTGCTGGGATGTGGGCACAGGGGTGTCCCTGCTCCCATCCTGGGGGTCTGCAGGGGACCCCCCCTGCTGCTGGTCCTGCTGAGATGTGGGCACAGGGGTGTCCCTGCAGCCAGGCTGGGGTGAGGGCTCAGAGCATCAGCCCTTCTGCAGGAGCTGCCCGTGGCGTCCCACCCTTGGGTGGTCACGTCTTCATTATTTCAGATAACCTCGTGTTCTGCTGTTCCCGTGGAAAATAGGGAGTCTCCTTGTGCCAGCAGAAATGCTCATTGAACATGCAACTTGCGTTTCTCTTTGAGGCTGGTGTTTCTCCCAGTCTCCTTTGTTTGCCTTTCAAACTGGAACCTAAATTGTGCCGGATCAGCTTCATCTCAGAGGAGTTCAGGTGGAAGCTGGGGCTGGGGTGAGCCCGGCTTTGCTCAGGCTGTGGCTGGAAGCTGCATGAGGCTGTCCTGCTTCCACCAGGGACTCTTGGTCGCTCTGAAGAGCTGTCAGTGAAGCCTTGAGTTTAATCATTTAAAGCACCAACTACAAATGGGCTTTGCACACAAACCTGTGCCTGGCTGTGTCTGTCATAAGGGTGAAGATGCCTAGAATGACTTTTTGGAAAGCAAAAACCAGTTATCCCATCAAAACCAGTTGGACAGACCAACTTAATGTGAATTGTCCCAGCTTAAAAAATTAAGTAAAGATGATTTATCAGAACAAGACATCTAGCTGTGAGGGGGTATGTTATTCGCTGTTGAAAAAGCTGCAGTGGTAGTACTGAGTTGTTGTTTGGAACAAAAATTACCTCAGATCCTCAGGGGATGGATCCAAAGCCAGCAGGAGTCTTTTCTTTTGATAGGTTTTGGATCAGCCCCTGAGTTTGTAAAGGCAGGTTTGTATGCTGACTGCTTTAGATGCAAAAATACCAAAGGTAAAAATTCATCTCAAGGATTCCTGGGTTAAAACCCTGCTCCTTATTGTTCAAGCTTGGACTCTGCAGATGATTAAACCAAAGCTGAACGTGGTACATGGCAGGGGCCAGAGTCCGATGAAGGATACTTGGTCGTGATCTGTGCCAATCGGAACGAGCCCTCCCGTGTTTAAGTGGTGTGTGAGCAGATTCTGAGGATAAATGGAATAGGTCGCCTTTGAAAATTTTATCTTCTATTTCATGCAGTTTCTATCTCCCAGCTCAGCCTCTTAGCACTCAGAAAAGCTCCTGTATGTGCCTGCTGGACCCTGCCCGGGCTCCTGCAGCTCCCGCATGCCCCGAGCATCCCAGCCATGCCCTCAGACACCTCTGGGGGAAAAACTGATCAGGCACACGGAAAATCTTTGGACAGTGGCAGCGTCCTGCTCTGCCTTGGCAGGGCTGAAGACGCAGTGGTGAATGGAAAATGTATTTTTAGGACTTTTTCTATCTGGCACCTGTGGTGAAAGGCTCAAGATGATTCATACAGGGTCACATTAGCTTTCTTGAAAGGCATTTATGTAAAAATGGTCTAGTACATAGACCTGCCAGGGAATGCACATATATATGTGTATATATATACATGCACACACACACATGTATATATACACACACATAATCAGAATCCATTTTAGGACTCAGGGCCAGAATAAAGGGGCAAAGCCAGGACTACGCAAAACAAGAACTGCCACAAGCCTGTCTTACTGATTTCTTGAACTGAAATGAGGTTGTGTCTTAAACTCCCCACCAAGCTGAAGCCTGCACTACAAGAATAGTTTTAAGTTTCATGGGTTGAATGGCGTGGAACTGGCATCTTCTCTATTTACCGTTGTACTATTTCTGAGGATAATTTTAGACAAACACATGTATATATTAATTCCCTGGCAGGCCTGTATACTATATATATGTTTGGTGGTTTGTGTTTGTTTGTTTCATTTTTTGGGTTTTTTTCAAGAAATCAGTTTTATGTTGTTTGTTTTTTAGGTTTTTTGGGGTGTGTTTGGTTTTTGTTTTGTTGGGGTTTTTTTTGTTTTGTTTTGTTTTTTTTTAAAAAAGCAATTTAAGTTGAGTTTCCTTAATTTCCCATTGCAGAGCCGAAGGGAAGACCTGGTCAGTCCCTGTTCTGGAGGACGGCAAAGCTCAGGCATACCGGATCAACATCGAGCCAGAACCGCAGGTACGGCAGCAGCAGCCCTGCGCCCGGGCTGGTCTCCCAGCTCGCTTTTTCTGGGGAGAGGAGATCCGTGTCTGGAGTCGGGAAAGCTCTCTGCTCTGCCTGCAGTGCTTCCAGAGGTTCCGGAGTTTGTGTGGTTTCAAAATGTTATGGGTTTTGGGCTTTTCCGTGTGGGTCTTGCTGTGCTTTCCTTGGGCTGCTGTCCTGGTTTGGGCTGGGATGGAGTTCACTTTCTGCACAGCAGCTGGTGTGAGGCTGTTGGGGTTTGTGCTGGGGAGAAGCTGGTCACACACTGATGGGCAGAGCTGCTGCCAGGACGGTCAAGGACTTTCCAGCTTCTCTGCTGTGCCCGTGTCTGCAGGGGCAGGAGGAGCTGGGAGGGAGCTTCTGTGAATCCCAGGATTCAACCCAACCTCAGGTTTAGGATTGAGACCAAATTGTCCCAAATTGACTTTTTAATGGCCTCTTCTTTTTTTTTTTTTTTTTTCCCCTCACTCCCTTCTCTTCCTTCTCTCTGTTTTGCGGAACTCTTTTGTCTCCAGCTCTTTTTCCAAGACCCTTCTGGCAGCACTCTGCCTGCACCCTGCCCTGCCTTCCCCCCTCTGGTCCGATTGCTGCGATGAGGGCAGGGCAGCACCGTTCCCAGCAGCAGCCTGCTACTAGGGTGTGGATGGATCTGAACAGGTCTTTCCTACCCACCTCTTGACTAATGGCTTGTTAGCAAGGTCAGAGATGACTCTAATTCTCCTTTGGCCCCTCAAAGGGATGAGGAACAATGTCTCCTTCTTCCCTTTCTGCCTCTGAGTTACCCAACGGGTGGGTTTTTGGGTGTACTGGCCCGTGGTGGATGCTGCAGAGGTGTCTGGGGAATGAGGAGGGGATGGGGCAGGGGGACCTTCTGCTGTCCTGCTCCTCCTCGGATGGGTGCTGAGCTGGTGCGCGTGCTGCAAGCCTTCCCAGGGACGTGGGGCGGTGGATGGCAGGAGGGAAGCTGCTGAGGCTTCTCCCAGCTGCAGGTTGGCCAACACCTCAGAGCAGCAG
>NW_010120381.1:21490-39603 GCF_000699245.1 Pterocles gutturalis
GAGCAGCCTGCAAGCTTCAGGAGACAAAAGTACTGATGCTGAGAGTTTGAATATTGTTCATATGGATTCCTCCTCCACAGAGGGGTTTGTGCTATGGGATGTTTCGTGAGAGCTTTTTCTCCAGTGCTTGCAGAGTGCTCACGCACAGATGCTCTCGGCTTCTTGAGGTGGCTCTTGGAATGTCCTGTCGAGGGTCCCAAGGTCCCCCCACAGCCCTCCCTCGGCTCAGTGCAGAAGGAATACAAGAGCTGCAAGGGTGGAAGCGGGTGGGATGATGCGGTGAGGAGTGGGGTTGGCCCCGTATCCCTTCAGCGAGGAGCGAGCACTGGCAGCAGAGATGTCACCAAAGGAGGAGGACAGGGCTGAGATTCTCCAAACCCCCCGAAGAGCAGAACCTGTACAGTGAATCTCTTGGCTGTTGCAGCCATGTGGTATTTGCAAATATTTTGCATTCCTGTCCAGGGATGGCAGGCGGAGAGGTGTGCAGCTCCTGGCCCCGCAGAACAGCAGTGAACCCATGCAGATACCGCACATGAGCAACTCGCAGGTCTGCTCGTCTCTCCTGCACCGACTGTCAGAGCAGGGTAATCTGTGGGCTCGGGCTTTGAGTTCTGGCCGTGTTTGCTTCATTAATCAATTACAGCAATCTTTTTTGACAGATATTTTTTCTTAATAGACTTTGATGTGCCCAAACCCCTATGAATAATACTAAATGAAGAACAAATGTGCAGTGGTCCCGCTGCCAGATACAACATTTCTGAGGTTTAATGCAGATTGGATTTGAATCTGACTATTAAAATATGTTACATATGGATCTTTTTAAAAATTAAACAGTTACATAGAATATAATGAGAAGGTAGAGATGGACTTTCCTGAATCCAGACCTACGCTGAAAATGTATAAATCTGGGCAGTGCTCGGTGGGTAAAGCAGATTCGTGGCAAGGCACCGAGTGGCACGTGAACAAGAACATACGGGTACAGACAGCAGGTCCTGCTCTTACTGTCTTTTCCAATGGTTTTATCCCCACGTCATCTGGCTTAATGGCTTTTCAGGTCTCCCAGGCGTGTGCCATAGCTGTCCTGGCCCAGGTGTCCCCTGGCTTGCACGATGCTAAGGGTGACCGGTGGCACCCAGGAGCACAGAGCCTTGCAGCGGGCACCCCGTCCCCCGGGAGTGGAGATCCCAGTCATGGCTGGAGTCCCCAGCGGAGCGATGCCAGGTGACCCCGGGCTGTCCTGTGCTGTGTTCATTCAACCCCCCCGAAAAGACTCAAAGTCAGAGCTTGGCACAAAACGTGCAACTTTAGGTGCACTTCCTCGCATCTGGAAAAAAGCAATCTGCTTTGAAACACAGGGAAAAAAAGAGTTCTGCTGGAATTCTGCCCTCAAATCACTAAAATAAGTTTGGGGTTGTCCTTGAAAGGGTTTTGAGAGTTTTACCCCAAGTGGCCTTTCCAGTAATGTGGAGCACATGTCGTTCTTTCCTCCGGGTTTTACTCTACCGATAAACTTTTCCATCATCCTGGGCAATGATGTCTTGAAAGTCTTTTGACTTGTGACTACAGCAATTCTTGCTAGAGGCCCTGAAACGTGAGAGCATAAGCAAAATGCTGTAATCTGTGCATATCCTGTAATTACATTGAGTTTATTTAGGTGCAATCTTTGTCTTTAAGGCAGGGAGGCTTGCAGTGCCGGAGAACGTGGAAGGCACGGACCAGCTGATGAGTTCTCCTCTCCTTCTGAATCTGTTGTGGCTTGTCAGTTGAGCTTGTGGAAAAGCCCTCCTCAGAGACCAGGAATGTAATCAATCCTCCTTATTAACACTTTGATTAATGCCATGGCTGCAGGGAATAGCTGCCCTCACAGCTGAAGGAGCTGGAAGTGGAAAGAGCTGCTTGCTCACCATTAGCAGAGGTGACACGGAATGGGATGCTGGTGCATCACCCATGAAATAATACTTTAAAAAAGCAGATTTTGGTTATTGGTCAGTTACACTAGACAAGTCTGTCCTTAAAAACAAGTGTCTATAGAGGAGGATGTAAATTTGGTGACATTTAAACTTGCATTCTAAACAACGCAGCGCTGTGTCTCTGTCAGACCTGGTGATGGTGGGACCCGTGGGGATGTGGTGGGGCCACCAGCAGCACCCTCATCTGAAATCAGTTTCCATCATGTGGACATGACATCACTGCTGATGTGTTGGGATCTCTGGTCTTGCTTTGCTGCCGGCTGTTTGCCTGGTGTTGGTGTCACCATGGGCACTGGCCCCAGCTGTCCCTCCCCAGCAGTGGGGAGAACACCGACCCATCGGTTTCTGGAGATCCCACTGGCTTCTTGCAGTGTGAGCTCACCAGTCAAAATCCAGCCATGTGGTGCTAACAACAGGAGAGGATGTTTGTTTTCTTGACTGTTTCCATCCTGCCAGAACTGGCAGCTTTCTGGCCCGAAGGGGCTGGAAACGTGGGTTTCGGGCTGTGGGGCAGAGCACAAACTGACAGTAGATCGAGTGTCTGGGTGTGAGGATAATTGCCGCAGAAAGTAAATTGGCAGCACATGGCTGAAGCTGGAGTAGGATGCAAGTCCACCCGATCCTGGATGTTTGGATAAAATAAGGTCTGTGGGGTGAAAGGCTGGGCTTCCTCTGGCTGGCCGGAGAGGGAGAGGCACTTCCCGCAGGCAGTGGTCAGCCCCATCCCATGGGAATGGCATCCCAGTGCCACCCTGCTGGCAGAGCAGCACCCAGACCCTTCTTGCAGGGATGTGGAGGGGACGACAGTGCTCCTGGTCCCCTTGCCTTGGTCCTCTCTGGCTCTATGCCCCATGAGCGGGGGCTTTCCACCCCAACCCCCGAGCTGAGGGTGAGCTCTGAGCATCAAAGAAGGGTTGGTCCCTTTTTGTTAAGGAAGAACAACTCCTCATTTGATTAAAGGGGTATTGCTTGAGTTCTCAGAGGGCTGGTGCTGTGCAGGGAGTTTCCATGAAGACAGTTGAAAAAGCATGGCATAGGGCAGGCTTATTTCTGTGAAACGGAAAGTCTCCTCGCTGGAGAGGTGGAATTTCCCTTCCCAAGATGACCAACCTTCCTTCCTCCTGATGGGACGGGCCGCGATGCTCTTGAGACAGGAGCTCTTGGTGGGGTCGGCAGCTCCTGTCTGCCCAGCTCTGGCACAGGCATCGACTGGTGCTCTCGGGGCAGAAGGATGGGGAAAATGTCTGCCTTGTATTTCGGGAAAACAAAGGATGAGCTAATGCCCTGGCACAGAGCGGGTTCCCCTCGCGTGGGAACTCCCAGCGTGTTGTCTGAGGACTGATTTAATGGCAGAAACATGCTGAATCCTGACAGATGCTGTCAGCGGCGTCAGCCTTGAGCCGCGATGCTCGGGCAGCGTTTCACCCTCAAATGTCAGGGGTTTAAACACCTCCAAAATCTGCTGAGCCAATTTACTGAGTGAAGAGGCTGCACACACGTTGGTGTGCACTGGTGTTTATTTTTTCCTGTGATTGTAATATTGAATTGTTTGAAAGCAAAGGGATTTTCTCACTACTGCTGGAATGTGTTGAGCAGTTGTAGCTGACAGCTTTTATGTGAAATCCTTTGTGTGTCTCTTACATAAACCAGCATCTTTATTAAGGGACCTTAAATAATCCTGGTGTGTGAAAGAGGAAAAAACAATCTTAGGATAAAGGGGAAAAAATGGAAATGGGAACTTTAAAGTGGTGTTTTCCTTTGTCGGGGTAACTTGAACAGTTTGTTCTCATCAAAGATAAATAGGAGCTGTGCTGAAATGGTGCCAGTGTGGGTTGGTTTGGGACAAAACAGAAAATGTTGTTGATAAAGAGTGAACTTACATATACTATGTAATTTTATCTGATAGCATCAGTTTCAGTGATGACTTTGTTAGCAGAGGTAAGCAAACAGCCTGTTTGTGTACTCAGCAATTCCCAGCGTTTGTTGGGAAGCGTGTGTGTAGTTCGGGGGATGTGGGGTGCAGGAGGGATGCTGGGCACAGGACGAAGGATGCTCGCTGTGGTCCCCCAGGCTCCTTGCAGCCGGCCGAGCGGCACTGTGTGGCCCAGGGGGTGGTGAAGGGGATGGGGTGAGGGCAGGGAGTGGCTCCCGAAACTCTCTCTAGCAGGAGGGGTTGGGAAATGGCAGCCAGGGCGTGCGGAGAGCCCGTCCCCTGGAAGGGTACAGCACTGCTGCAGAGGGCTGGGGTGTCCCCCTGGGCACTGCCAGGGCTTGCTTGTTTGCAGAAAAGCCAGAGATGCATTTTTGACTCAAGCTGAGTTTATCATCTTTATTATTGAGTAAAAGCAAAAGGTTGGGGTGTTCCAAATGAAAACCAGAATTACTATCCTCTTGCTTTTGTTGTGTTTTCTTTTGTACCCTGCCCTGGCTGTTACAGAAAGAGATGTTCGGATAAGCCATGCTGATGAAGCATCTTCAAGCATGTAATATTCGTGTAGTCTGAAGTTTAGCTTGCTGCCAGTGGTGCTTTTTTCTCTTGATTAGCTGCTGGTAGTGGTTATGGAAAGAAAAATCAGAAAGTGGGATATGATAACACCTGAGAATGCATCCTCCATAAGGGGAGGGGGAGCAGGCAGGAGGCTGGGGTGGATACTTGTTGTGATGGGTTTGGGGTTTGTTTTGTTTTCCTCTGTAGTGGTTGTGATTTTCTGTCCGTGGGCAGGTTGATCCAACGTGCACAGCAGGGACAGCCTCTGCTCGGAGCATCCGTGTGATGCTGGTGCTGGGCACTGCTGTCCTGTGCTGTAGCTGTCTGCTCCTGGGCTGGAAATGGGACCCTGGATGTTTGGAAGCAGCAAGAAAATCCTTTCTAGGGTTTAGACTGTCGTTGAGCTGAGTATGGCTGGACAGTCATCTGGCAGGAGGGCACTGCTGCTGCTGGAGAGCAAAGGGAATGTCGAGGCTCTTCTGCCTTTGTTACCCAGGATTATTGCATTGCAGAACCACCTTGAGGTTTCACTGATGATTATTTTCTGTTAATGGTTATTAGGTTTTCCTAATCATTAAGAAAATTACCTGTTAGGTCATTAGGTCTGGATGAAAGTTAAACACTACTTATAGGATACATAGAAATTATTCTTAGGCTTATTCACTGAGTCTAACTTCTTCTAAAATTAATTATCATGAATGTTAGCTCTGCTCACACGTGAAACTGAGGTGGTTGTAGGACTGTGAGAGCTGGAGATCCTCACACCCAGCCTGAGCCTTAGAGTTTATGGGTTACTGCAGTGCAGGGTTACTCCTGCATCCAGATGTTCTTACGCTCCTGTGCAGAAGGGCTGTGTCTGCAGAGCTTTGCCCGGAGGTGCTTTGGAAACTCCGCCAGTATATCCTGTGCCCTCCCGTTCAGCCAAGCCTGTGATCCCCAGCTATCTTGCTTTTTAATGAAAGCATTAATAAACCCAATACATCTGTACAAAGCCCTCCTCTGTCTGCTTGTTAAACACCCCCCTGCATCCTCGATATTAAAAACATGCCCTCTGCGCTGGAGCAGGCAGGATAAATGGAAACACATTTTAATCAGTCTTTGCCGGTCTTGGGTAACATTTTTCCATTGCTGTGGATTTTTAGGAGTCCGCTGGGGAGCCAGGTGGCTTAAGGGATGAAGTCGTGGCATTGCAGCTCAAGTCCCTCTTGAGCTCTTTAATTCCCACAAGGGCTGTGGCTTCTCCCTGGGGTGAAGCTGTTTGCTGAGGTGCTGGGAGCCAGTGGCCATCAGAGGTGGAAAAGTGTTGCTCCTTACAAAGGGTCTGTGTAGCTTACTTGTGAGAGATTGTCCCTGGGTTAGGTGTGTGCTGTCCCTGTGCTGTACGATATGTGGTGCAGAACACGTGTGTGTATGTGTGAATACAGAGCTGGAATATTTTCCTAGCTCACCCTAAAACCAGTTTATTTTAATAACCTCTCATTTCGTATCCCGGAGCTTCTTCTCACCAGAGCACCTCTTCAGAAATGGATGGGTGTCTTCCTCCTGGAAGTTAAGAAAATTCCCAGCCATCATTTACACATGGCTTGGAAACTTCCCTGTCCATGCAAACACATTTCAGATGAGACTTGTCGAGGTTGCTATAACCCTGGCAAAAGTGACACATCATTTAAAGCCGGTAGGAGATGTTCAGCTTTTACCCCTCTGGTGCTGTCGCTCCCGATCCGATGCTCTCGCACTCTGCAGTGCCTGGCACAAGAGCATCGGGGGCTTTCGGTCGAGCCCCAGCTCCTGGAGTTGTGTCCTGACAGTGCATGCAAGACCCGGTGTGAGGCTGTGGGTCTTGTTCTGAGCCCTCATCCGCCCTCCCAAGACCAGCTGTGCCCCCTCAGGGTCCAGACCAGCCCGGGGACACAGAGGGGCTGGGGCTCGGCCAGGCTCCGGGTTGAGTCAGGTCCCACGTGAACGTTGGCTGTGGCCTTTTAACTGAAAGACCATCTGATTTTAAGGGTTTGGTCTTTTACTTAGAGAGATCTGAAAAACAAATTTGGTGTTGAGCTGAGGGCTGTGAAAGCAGTGTGGTAAGAAGGATGCGATGGATAAAGTTTTTCTTCAGACCATCGTATACGCTGAAAGAGGAACTTGGCAGAAGATTTGAAATATCCATCTTGTAAAGTGACCCTGTGCTTCAGCAAACTCCACCCGACCTTTTTCCTTATCTGCTAATCTTCTGAGCTAGGCTAAATAGTGGGATCATACTTACTGGAGCTCTTTAAAAGTAGGTTGAAGTCTGCTGAGTCTGTAAAACCGGCGTCTCGACAGGACATCTGAACTGTGCCCGTAGGGAAATATGTGTTAACATGTGTGTAGCTTTTAAAATTTATCCTTTTCCCCCAGCTTTGGGGGCAGCTTTTGACATAAGGGTTCACTGTGGGTCTTCCTTCGAGGCAGTGAGCTGGAGAATCGATCCCGCTCCTGCGGACGCCGGCCACGGTGTATATCTGTATTTGCATTCAGATGAAAACAGCGACGTCCGTCCCACGCAGCTCCTCTGTCGGGTAATAATAAGATTTCCATTCCTGGGACTTTTGTCTCCAATAAAGTGTATTCCTGTTAAGCAGGCAGCTGAAATGGCTTGCTTACCTTGATGTATTTTAAAGATCTGAAGAGACTGATGCTTTTTGTTGACTCTACGAAAGGTGGTTTCAAAATACGATAAACTCTCTCCCAAAGAGCCAGGGGCTGAGACTGGCTTTCAAACCTTTCAAAAATTCCTGGGTGCGTGTTTTCCTACTTATGGGAACACTTACTTCAGCAGTGATTAGTGGGATAGAATTTTTTAATTTTTGAGTTTTCTATTACAGGCTTCACTAAAAATCTCATGGGATGAAAGTGCCTCAATTCAGCTCCTCCAGCAGAGTCAGGGGCACAGCTGTAATGAGAAGGCAAAATCTTATCTTCGCATTCATTCCCTAGAGCATGCGTCAGCTCTGCGCAGTGAAGCCACAGGCTGTGCTTGTATTTCTGTTGAAATCTTTAACTTGCCCTTTTTTTTTTTTAATTCTCCCCTATACATTTCCTGAAATCGGAAACGATACGTCCTGCGAAAAGCATTTGAGCTTCGTTCCTGTGCTGATTGCGCTCGTTGCTCTGCTGGCAGCGTCCATCCATCGTGCTGGAGCTGAACGGTACCTTCAGCGGATACGGGGGAAGGAGATTTGCTAATAAGCAGGCACGGAACAGAGGGACCTGCTAGAAATTGAATAAGTGCTTGTAGAAGAAGGAAGGGAAAAAAGCTCTCCCTATTTCTGGCTCTCTGAGAAGTTCCCAGGATTAAATCCAAGCAATCTGTCCTTCAGCATCTGTTCCCTTCAATATAAGAGGAAAATTGTTCCTTTCATCCCCTTGATGCTGGATTGTGTGGTGGGGACAAAAGCCAGGCGTCCAAAAACCAGTTTGAGTTCTCTTTTCTCCTCTATTAATAGACTGTGGCACCCAAGAACGTGCTTGAGACTGGGCATCCGGGGAGATGCCACCCAGCAAAGCCCACGGCATCTGGCTGTTGGTGTCCAAGGGTCGGTGGGAAGAGATGCAAAAGCTGGGGCCCAGCAGCCACCCCCAAGTGCCTGACGGGCACGTTCCACCCCTACGGCAGCTCGGGGCCAGGCGCTGCTCCTGCCGCGGGGGTGTGCATCCGACCGCCCGCGCCTCCTGCCAAGAGAAACACTCCTGTGTGCCGCCTTGTGTTTTCCTTCTACTGGAAATAGCTCCTGGGGATCTAAATATTGGTGCTTGATAAGGCACGGGCTGCCTTCGTGCAGTGCTGATAAACACATCTCGAGGAGGAGGTGGTGAGATGGGGCTGCGCAAGGGGTGCCCAAGGCAGGTGCTTGCTCCAGGTTGGTTTTTTCATTTGCGGTGGTGTATTCTCCTCCAAATAATCCCTTTTCCCTCTGCTCATTCCCTCCTGCAGTGGGAAGGGACAGGCTAGGGGTCTCCAGCAAGGTGGGAACCAATGAAGTTTGGTGCTGGGCACTGGCTGCACATCCTGCTGCCTTCCTGTATCACAACTGCCCAAAAACCACCCCGAAATCCCACCTTCTTCCAGGAATCAGGCCTTCAAACAGCCCCTTTCTAGCCCTGCATCGTGTCCATCAGGTGTGGGGTGTCTCCAGGAGTTGGGTTTGCCAGGGGCAGGGCCCCCTGGGCTTGAGGAGCTCCAAGGGCTGCGCGGCAGGAGGTTGGTTGTGCTTCAGAATTGATGGTCCTAGTATGAGAAAACAGATTGGGAGTTTCTGTTTTGTAGGATAAAAGAATTCTCCTTGGTGAAACTCTGCAGGCCAGCTCTTGGGAAGGGTTTGCAAACCCTCCTAATTTAAGAGAGGCTGTAAAAAGCAGGAAGAAAAGCCAGCAGAGAAAAACAAATTAGGTCCCGAAGGGGGGGGGGGGGGGGATTTTTTTCTGATCTTGACTTTGAGAACTGGAAAGAAATCCATCTGGTTCTAGGTTTCTGAGAAGGAACGCATGACTGTTTTGCACAATGCGAAGCCTTGCAGAGGTCTCGTGGGAAAACACTGAAAGAGCTTTTGAGAGGAGAAAAAGGAGACGGGGCTCAGTCCTGGGAATGGCTTTTTGTGCAACAGGAAAGTTGTGTTGCAGAGAAACTGAGAACAACAAGGAGGACAAGAGCTGGTGTGCTCTCTGAGGGGCAGATACTTTGTGTGTCTCCCACAAAGCCATCAGCTGTCCCCAACACAAAGCCACCAAAACCTGCAAAGAACTTGGTAGAAAAAGCTGAGGGACATCCATGGCTCATCCCCATGGCGTTGGTCTGGTAGGTGCTGGGGTACCAGGAATGCTATGGGGTCCATCCGGAGGAGCCCATCAGTCCCCACGGCCACAGTGAGGTCACCTGTGGCTGTATGACAAGGCTCAGCAGATGTCACCGTGAGCTGCCACCACCATGAGCATCCTCCTCCCGCGAGGATGGGGACCCTGGTGACGAGGGATGCCGAGCAGGTCGGCAGTGCAGGGGAGGCTCTGAAATGTCCCATTTCCATCCTGGGGCTTTCGTGCCAGTTGGAGAGTGCCCAAGCAATAAGTTTCAACTTTATAGCAACGTTTGCTCCTGATGTACAAATTGCCGAGCTTAACGAGAACAAATGGCCAACGCCTCACAAGCCACCTCCCATTAAAGAAGTCCCTGGAGATGATGCTCTCCGGGCCCTTTGATGGAGGAGGGTTGCATTCCAGACACAGCCACCAAGCCTTCTGCTGCCCTGTGCAGATCTGGGGTGACCCTGGGGACCCTGCCCCGTCCTCTGCAGGCTGAGGCTCCGGCCTTGGGACCGAGTCCGCATCTGGCCCCCGATGCACGGGTAATTAACAATAACGGCTTTTTAAAAGCATCACGCTAGCTGGCCATGGCCTGCCAGGCAGCATGGGCCATTGCTTTTTTCCCTGAAATGTTTATGATCCTTCTTTTCCTCTCTGTGTCACGGTTGAAAGTGTTTTCTTTATTTCCCTTGAAATAATCATGTAAATCTGGAAAGCCATAGCCTGGTTGTTTTTCAGGTTTTGGGTTTGTGGTTTTTTTTTTTTTTTTTTTTTTTTTTTTTTTTTTTTTTTTTTTTTTCACTTCCAGTCCCTTCTCTGCTGAGCTTCAGGTTTAGCAGGTTATGTTCTGCAGCCACTTTGTTCCGTGCAGCCTTTGTTGTTGCCTGTTCCCTTTTTTAACAGCTAATTTGAAGTTATGACATTGGAAGCAGCTTTCCCCATGTGTGTGTGCATGCACAGGGTGGAAGGAGCAGCGCCGAGAGGGCTCGGGGCAGTTGCCAAGGCTGTCGAGGTGGTGGAAGTGCTGGGAGCCTGCTGGAGTCCGCAAGTTTTCAGCTGGTAGCAGGAAAAAAAAAAAAAAATCAGCAGCACCACCTTGCAGTTGTTAATTAAGCCCAGTTTTTATCAATGGGAGTTTTGCCTTAGGAAGAACTGAAGGATTGGACTTCCCAGCTATTTTTCCAGCAGGATCTGGTTTTTATTTCTTTTAGCTGTTTCGTTTTTATAAGGCTAGGGAGCACCAGTGTTTTCTGCTATGCACCAGTGATAGGCATTTGTTTCCAATTAGTAATTTATTGGATTATTTCAGTCAAAAGTCAGCTTTGTATTAGAGCCCTGCGATATGCACTTTGTTATTTGTTCACAGGCTGGTGTTTTCTTTTTCTGCTCCGTTTTGCATCAGCTTCAGTCTACTGAAAAGCTGGTGCAAGGCAGCATTGCTGGGGATCTGCCCTGGAACAGATTAAACCAGATGGTTGGAACTAGATGATCTTTTAAGGTCCCTTCCCACCCAAACCGTTCTCTGATTAAACAGGTCACAGCCTCTGGTACAAGGATCTATTTCTTCCATCGATACGGGCATGGTTTTGACTTGCGTGGTTGGAAATAGCAGCAGCCGGAGCATGTCCTTAGGCTGGGTCTGGCTTTCTGCTGCTTTTCCTGAGAGCTGGAATTAGCCCCTCTCTGGGGACGGTGCTGCTGGTGGCTCCCCAGGCTGAGTGCTACGGGTAAAGCCTGGCTCAGGCGGCTGGTGGTGAGATTAGTGGTAGGTACTGTTGGATTTATGGGTGTGCACGAGGCTGACTAACAAAGCTTTGGAAAAAACCACGTAGGTAATGATTTATGTAGCTGAAATAACATGGAAAACCTGTGTTTTAATGGCATCTGAGTTCCTGACTTGAGGTTATACGGCAAAAAGACTTCCTTAGTTTGCCTTGGGAATTAAAAAAAACAATGAAAATCTGAATGCCAAGCTAAGCCCTCAACCAATGCATTTCTCCCACTGTTAATGACTGCTTTTATTTTGGGAGAAAACCTCCCAAAATGAACAAGGATCCTTGTGGATGAGGGTATCTGCAAGTCAATGGAAACACCAGGGCTGGCCCCTTGGCTCCGGGTCTTGCCCAACCTGTCGGCGTAGCTGCGGAGCTGGGGTTTTATCGCGTTTCGCTAATGTAAATCAGGAGCGATTGCCCTGGAGTCGGGAGAGCGATAAGTGCTCTCGGAGTGATGTAACGCGAAATGAGAAGCAGACTCGCAGCCTTTCTTTTGCGGAAATAACAAATATGCTTTTACAGGAGAATAAATGCAGAATACTTGGCAGCGGAGGAACAGGCAAGTTCGTTCGGTTGGAGACCAAGGAAAGCTGCATAGATTCAGCGAGATTTAACTGCAGGTTGAGGCTGAGTTTTTCTTTTCCTACTGCTGCGTATCTCTGGTTTCCATATCCCATATAAAATATTATTGCTGCAAACTGCACGTCCCAATGCAGTTTCTCCGTGTATATCATCCTAAGAACTATAAATCTCACAGATGGGATTTTTTTTTTCTGCTTTTTCTTTTCCAGGACAATGGGCCTGCCCAGAGCAGGAGGTCGATGCCCCCTGGGGCTGGGGGCAGCCCCATGGACAAGCAGCAGATGCTGAACGTGCAGCATCACCACCCGCCCCGGCTCTACGCCAACGAGGCGGCTCTGCCGGGGCAGCTGAGCGGGCTGCACATCGCTCCTGCACACAGGTACGACCAGAGCCCTGCTCCCACCTTGGATCCCACTGCCATTCGTGCACGCTTGGTTTCAGGGGGGTGTGTGGGGCTGTGGTGCTCCCAGAGCTTCAGGGATGCTGGGTTCAGCTCCTGCTCCCTTAGTCAAGTGTAGGTGGGAGCAAAAACAAAGGAAAAAGAAAAGAAAAAAAAAAAAAAAGAAAGGGGGTTTGGAGATTCCTACAGCAGAGATGGGGGGGCTCTTGATCAGGGATGCAGGGATAGGACAAGGGGTGATGGTTTTAAGCTGAAAGAGGGGAGATTTAGATATTAGGAAGAAATGTTTTCCTGTGCAGGGGGTGAGGCAGGGGCCCAGGTTGCCCAGAGAAGCTGTGGATGCCCCATCCCTGGAGGGGTTCAAGGCCAGGCTGGATGAGGCTTTGGGCAACCTGGGCTGGTGGGAGGTGTCCCTGCCCATGGCAGGGGGTGGCACTGGATGGGCTTTAAGGTCCCTTCCAACCCCAACCCTTCTGTGATTCTGTGCCAAGTTCTGAACAAAACAGCCACGTGTGTGCATGTGGCAGCTGCAGCACTGAATTTAAGCTCATGAAGCTGGAGCAATGTTCAACCATCTATTTCAGAGGTGGGTGAGGCTGCTGGTGTTCCAGACCCCCATAAGATCCTTCCATTGCAGTTGGGGGTGAGTAGATTAGTTGCATCAGATCCAGTCCCCAGCCTGGGGTTAATGCCAGGGAGTGTCACAGACGTTGGTATCTCGGTTTTTCAAAGTTCAAGGCAGGCTGGAGGGGTTTTGCCCTCCCAGGAGCGGGGGTCACCCTTGCACAGATGCAGGAGCAAGCACTTGGCCTGGGAGCTGGAGGTATCCACAGAGAAAATCAAACCCCAGTAAACGGGGAGGTTTCTAGATGTAAGATCTGCTCAGTGCAGCTGTCGGGGAGGCTGGGAAATAAATAATGCTCGTAGGGAAGATAAAGCTGTTATGTAGCCAAGAGTGGTTTGGGTGGATAACTCGGGCTTTGAGACAGGCCAGGTTGTGGGCTGCGATGCTTTTGCACGGCTTATGTGGCTGCTGATTTATGCTCCTCCAGACTGGCAAAATATTCTGCAAGAAACTAATGTCTGCATTGAATACAAAGAGCAAAGAGTTTCTTTTCAGCTCGGAACTCTGTGCCTGCACAAATTCATATTTCAGTGATGCTGCGAGCCAGCTTATTCCCGGAGCTCCTCCAGGAGAGTTAATGAAGTTGGAAAGGAGAGAACTGCGCTAAAAAATAGAGAGAACAAAATCTGATGTTATCTGTGTGTGAGCCAGAAGCTGGGAGATGAGCTTGGGTGTGTGATCACTGTGAATTTGTGCTGGATCGGGCTGGACTGGACAAAACCTGCCCTTCTTCCCTGAAAATGGGTGAACTGGCGAACGAGAGGGTTGTGGCAGGGCAGATGGGTACTCGGGGCACACAGGGAGGGTTTGGGCTGGTCCGGGAGCCATGGGGATGGGTCCTGGGCTGCCCCATAGCCCTGAGCCCCACGGCCACGCTTCAGCCCCTCGTCTCGAGAGGTCAGAGCTGCGGGAAAAGCTGGCGAGTTGCTCCCAGAAAATAGAGATTTGACTTTTCTTGGAAAGTGAATTTTGTTTGGGTCTTTGTTCTTTGTTTGAAAGGGAATTGATTTTATTTGTTTCTTTCTTGGGCAGGGATATAATGCTGGTGGAGAAAATGAGTGAGATGATGGCTAAAGTGTGTTAAACTATCTGATGGGGGGTTCAGGGCTCTTACTATTTTTGTTGGGTTTATAATGACCTCGATGACCTTCTCCTTCAAAAAGCGAAGGAGCCCCCTTGCACCAAGCTGTGGGGCCCCAGCAGAGTACAGCACTTGGATTTGTCTCCTCGCTGCAGGATGCTTTAACGTGTACCTGAAATATTTTTTTATTCCAAACTCTGCTTTTCGTCTTTTGATGTATCGAATGAAGTGGAATAACGGTTTAAATTACTATTTGTTGTTTGTCATACCTCAGTCCTGCTGCACACAGACAAGGAGCAGCTTCAGGAATGGGATGCTGGGGGTCGGTGTGGGGTTGGTGGGGGGTACAAGGCTGCTCTCCTGGGGCCAGCCCGAGCTGGGTTGCTCAATCGGAGCCCAACAGGAAAAAGTTAACTTCCCTGGTTCCATGGGGTCAGGCAGAGAAACCCCCGGGAACAGAAAGGTGTTTCATTGACTCTGTGGGAACAGGAGGTTTCCGTACCTCCCTGATGAGCTGAGAATCGCCGTTTCTATTTGACTTGAGCCTTTCTTGCTTTTCTTTAAAACAGCCTTGACCCCTTGAAGTCTCTCCCACGGAACAGGAATGGGATTGATGTGGAGTCAGATGTCTACAAGATGCTGCAGGATTATGAAAAGCCCATTTCGGAGCCTAAGCAGTCTGGGTCCTTCCGATACTTGCAGGGCATGTTGGAGGCTGGCGAGAACGGTAAGGAGGCTGGCACCCATGGCATGTCCCCGCAAGTCCCCTTGCCGAGGTCCAGAAGCTTGAAAAGCCTCTAAAGGACCCATCTGTGAGAGCAGCTGGGGTGGGTTTGCAGATCCCGTGTTCTGTGGTTTTACCGCACGTTGTTTGGTGCAGGAGGGTCCCTGTGCCCTGTGAGGGGGGACACCCGGATGGCGGGTTTCAGATCAGGGGTTTTTGGATGCTTTTGGGGGGTTACCAAATGTTGTGGCTGATTTGAGCATCATGTGAAAGTTGGATTTGGAAATGGCTTCTGCAGGGCAGCTGTTTTCCTGAGCTGGTTTATGAGATGCAATGCCCGGAGCGGTTGGGTAAGATCGCTGGTGGAGCACTGTTGCCTTGTTCAAGTAAATGGCATTTGCATGAGGACGTGGGATGGTCCTCAGCAACACGGGGACCAAGATCAGGAGCTCTTGGCTTGCTCCTCAGGTCTGTCCCAGCTTCCTGCCCCTGTCATTAGCACAGGCAGGAGCCAGCTCCGAGCGTTAACTAATAAGATTCCCAAACTCCACATTTCAGCTGCTTTTTATTTGCCTTTCAACCTTCAGTCCATTGGGGCTTTTATGTTCAGACTTTCAGGCTTCGCTTTACAGTCATTAGGGCCAGGCTCTTCTTTCTGCTTCCTTCCAAGAGCCTCGTACTCCCATCATGTGAATCCAGGAACTTAAATTTTATGAGAAAATACCAACTGCTGCAAATCTCATTATGATGCTGCGAGAGGCAGCACGTCAGGCTGGTTTCTGTGTCTGTAACATGACGGAGAAGCTTATTCTTTGGCTAGAAGGATGTTGCTGCTTGGGAAAAGCACGATCGCGGGTTACTTCTGAGCATCAAGAGTTTCCACCAATTTTATTTTTCTCATTGGCACTGAGGCATGTCTGCGAAGTGTGAGATAGGATCAGCCGGGGAAGTACTGGGTGTAGATATTGCAGCCCCTCCTGTGCTGGCAGGAAAACGGCCGTTAATTACAGGCTCCAGTTGTACCTTCACGTCCTCCACCGAGAGCAAGCACCAGCAGCTTCCCAGCGCATCTGCTGCACCCCCAGGTCTCCTTGTTAGGAAGAAGCAATGGAAAAACAACTGTGTTAATCCCAGTTAATACCGCTGCTGCCTTCCTCCCCTCTCCGTGCCAGGGAAAGGGAACAAAATCCCAGCTTTGCTGTTTTGCTCCTGCCTGGGACCGTCCCAGCCAGCCCTGGGTGTCTGCTCATCCCGGCAGTTTCCCAGCACCAGCCCATCGCTAGTGCAGCGCTGCCTGCTCTGATGGAGCCTGAGGTGACTGTGATGGTCCCAGACAGCCGGTGACAGTCCCAGCCAACGTGAGAGGTCCCCTCCTGGGGCTCTGCCACCCCCCTTTCCCCCCCAGCCATGCTGTACAGTGGGCAGAGGGGCTGTGGGATGGCTGCAGGCATGGTCTCGCTCGTGCCTCGGTTGCTGCCACGCTCTCGGTGTTTATTTCATACGGGATGAGAAATGAAGTGAAAAGCATCTCTCCTGGCACAGAGCTCTGTCATGTTCCAGCACAGCTGAAATCCCGGGGAGCGTTCCTGCTGGATTGTTCTACAGCTTCCACCCCTGCTCCTTTTTCCTTAAGCTTAATATTATATTTTGGTCAGAGCCTGCTGTGCCTTGTCCTTTTAAGGTCCAGATCTCCTCTCTGGAGGAGCTGGGTGTCTCAGACAACAACCTGTTTTATGTGGAAGCTGTTTCTTCTGGAAGCCTTGTTTTCTTCAGCATCACCGTACCCATCTGCAGCTGTACAGAGCAATGCTTCGTGCGGAGGATCTGCTGGGGGCTGGCAGCGGTCATCTCCATCGGTGCCCTCGGCACGGGAAGGATGCAGCTGCAAACTGGGATGCTGCTGCTTAAGGTTGTGGAGTTAAAGCATCTCACTGCCTTGCTGAGAAGGATAAATTATGATGAGGTTGTGGGCTGGTAAAGAGAAGGCAATGATCCATCATTTGGGAAGATGGGAAGCAGCCCTCTCTGCAGGGCTCCTTTTGCTGTAAAATTTTATTTTTTTTCCCCCTCTCTCTTCCAAGCAGCTTATCCAAGTGCTCTGAGAGACAGTGACAGCTTCACTGTTAAATGCTGGCAGATGAGCCCATCTCGTCCAAGCACACTCTATCTCACGCTGGGGGAAGCCAACAGCCCGAGCAGTTGTTTCGGCTTATTCCCAGCGAGGCAGGGGAATGGCTCGGCGAGGGAGCGCGGCTGGAGGAGCCCTGGGGTGGAGCAGCCCTGGTCTGCTCCAGGGCAGCCAGTATCAAGGCTCTTGGCATCTCCAAATGCTGTATTATATCTTGGGAAAAGGGGATTTGGTGGGAAAGTAATTCTTTTGGTTTTACTCCCTTGGCTGGGGTCATTGGCAGCGTTGGTCTCTGGATTGGAGCCCTTGATGGAGTCAGGATCTGCTGTGCCAGGATACCCACGGACGATCCACTTTGGGAAATGCAGAGACGTTCCTGGAGCCGTGGTGGGCACTTCAGGGCAAGATCTGAGTGGAAGCTTCCAAAACTGGTGCAGTGTGTACAGACATTTGGGTCAGAAAGTGCCTGTGCCCCTGCTGAGACCTTCAGGGCATCGCGGACTTGAAGCAGGCGTTTAAGACTGACCGTGGGCTGAAATACTGTGAGAAGCTCCAGGAGCATTGGGAGCCTGAAGGCTGAGGAATGGTGTGTTCATCCCAGAGCTCCTCTGCTTTTTTTTCTGACCTGTGTCAGCAGATGGAATAAAATTCATTGTCCTTCTTCATGAGCTTTTCCTTTCTGTAACCTTTAGCCATCACAAAGGAACCACAGGTCAATGTATACCCAAAGGACCCGTCAGTGGCGAGACGTGAAGGTCTCTGCAGGGAATACTGGGAGCTTTTAAGCATCCCAGTGGTTGGCAACAAACGTGTTTGTGTTGTCCGATGTGCAAGGGCAGATGATAGATGGTCTGTAGGGAGTGGGGCTGCAACACTGAAATCTTTACCCTGATGATGCTCGTAAAAATTTTCATTGCTTCCTTTCCTGCTGTTGGATCTTTATGAAAGGAGGGTTGGTGCCCCGGAAGACTTTATCTTCTATCACAATGTTTTATTTTGGATTATTTGAGATTACATGAATGTTCTAGGGAGAAAAATGCTGATAATTCTATTATTGTTTTAATTTGCCTAATTCTCCAAAAGGCTTTCATCTCTGTCCCCTTGGCTGATGGGGGATCTACCAAGTGCACTGGAATCATTGGTGTGACAGAACCTCTTCTTTCTGGAGCTTTTCTGAGATTTTTGATATTTATCTTTCTGAACTCACTAAACAGTATTGCAGCCAAGCTAATCTCTCATCTCTAGATCAAGGCTGCTTTGTCTTTTGACAGGGTGTATGTGCTGTGTGGGTGGACAGATCATCTGCTGATGGAGCCCAGGGCTCTGCTTCCTCAGGATGGGCAGAGGATCAGCGCAGTGCCTTGCGGTCAGCAGCAAACCTGAACGCTGCGGGGCTTTGAGAGAGTTGGTCTCACTATTTGCTTTTTACTTCCTGACAAGCAAGTTGCAGGTTCTGTTGTGACACGTAGAAGCTTATCTGACTCCTTAAGGGAAAAAAAAAAGGGGG
>NW_010120381.1:39618-44252 GCF_000699245.1 Pterocles gutturalis
AGACAGGAGGACAAGTTTTCAATCTTTGTCTGTTTAAAATTCTTGGCAGGTGAAAAACTCGACAAGCTGAGCAACCCCCGAAACATCAAGCCCCCTGGGTCAAAGCTCGGGGGGGCCATGTCCGGGCTGCAGATGCTCCCCGAGTGTACCCGCTGCGGGAACGGCATCGTGTAAGTGTCACATCACGTTGGAGCTGCCGGTTCGGTGGGGAGAGGAACGCTGGGACGCGGCTGGGTCGGGGCCTGCCAGACACGTGGGTTAGAATCACAGCGGAATACCCCGAGTCCCTTTTTTCTAACCGTATATAAACCTGGAACTGAAGAATCCGGTTTGCACTGCCCCTTTTAAGGGAATCTCGCAGCAAAGCGGGGATGATTCATGGGGTGGTTTCTGCCCTGCTTGTCACGGTAACTGCCCGGGGGCTAAGAACACTGTGGGGGGGTGGTGGCATGTTTTTGCTGCCTTACAGAGGGATAAATGCTTCAAGGGTCAAGTAGAAGAGGTCTGTGGATTTTTTATGTGGTTTTTTTGTTGTTGTTGTTGAAGACTTACTCTCCAATGGATGGATGTTGGGTCTGATTTCGGACAATATAGGTGTTTTTCTGCTTCACCATGTTGTAATTTTTGCTCTGCTGTAACTTACCTCCTGCTCAAGCCGAATTCACTGGGTTAGAGTCCTCTGCCCTGCAAATCCCTGTAACCACGTTGTTGCCGGTGCTGGGGGTGGAGGGTCTCGGCCCCAAAAGCTGCGGTGTGCAGCCCCAGCCCAGCCAGCAGCGCTGGGAGGATGCTGGATCCCAGCGTTCGGATCTGGGCTGAGCATAAATATTTGTGGCTCAGCTTTGCATCAAGGGGGATGTGGACAGAGGGGACCTGAGCATCCTTCCTGTGGAAACACGCTGGAGCCGCTTTGGGTGGGCTGGGACATTGGGATGGGCACCCACAGTAATGCCCGTACGCGCCCCTACATGCTGTTCCTTCGCTTACTCCATTTCACCCGAGGCAGCAGGGAAAGCTGTTTGTGCTCGTTATTTCTCCATCTCTCCCCTTTTCTCGCCAGGGGCACGATTGTCAAAGCTCGGGACAAGCTCTACCACCCCGAGTGCTTCATGTGCGACGACTGCGGGCTCAACCTGAAGCAGCGCGGGTATTTCTTCATCGAGGAGCAGCTGTACTGCGAGACGCACGCCAAGGAGAGGGTTAAGCCCCCCGAGGGATATGACGTGGTGGCTGTTTATCCCAATGCCAAAGTCGAACTCGTTTAAACCCCCGGCTGAGCTCTGGAGAGGTCGGGCGGCCGCGCGCCCACCCACGTCCTCCCTGCCGGCAGCGCGGGGCGGCCGTAATCAACCCCGATTACCAAAGCCCAAGTTAAAATGCCTTTTCCTAGATAAAACCGTTTACACTTGGGACCTCCGGGGGATGGTGTTGAAAGCATACGAACAGGTTTTTCCCTTCTCTTTGACACTCCGCTTTTCGGGTTGCTGTGCTGGGTTATTAGTCTGTGCTGTAACCTTATCCCAGATCTCTGTAAATATTGATTAATGCTCTACTCTGTTTCATATAAAACCAGTATTCTTTTTTTTTTTTTTTCCCCTCCCTCTTCTGAAAAAGCAAGGAAGATGTTTTAAAAGCTCAAAGAAAACAAGGCACTTTAACAAAAGAAGCTGACTCCTCTGTCCTGACCGTAACCTCCTGCCCTCTGGCTGCCCCAGCGATTAAAACCCGACCCCCCGAGGAGTCCGGGACGTGGGGTTCCCAGCTCAGCCCCAGCCCAGCAGACATGCCCAGGAAGGGCAGTCTCCTAAAACAGTATTTGCTGCAAAATTCCCTGGATCCAGGCGCTGCAGTTTGAGGCTGACACGGACTGATCTGAGCTCCCCAAGAGATCTCCACGCTGAGTGTGCGGCGAGGCTTTTTTCTTCCTCCTTTCTCTCAGTTTTTCTGGCATCTAATCGCCCGAGCATCGCCTTGAAAGGACACAGAAGCAGCACGGAGCCCACCCCAGCTATTCTCACCTCCTGTGCTCCTGCCCCATGGCTGTTCTTGCTTTGACCCTTCTGGCTTTGCTATATTTTCTTAGTCCTTTATTCCTAAATCCCCAGTGAGCCCTGGGTTGGGATTTATAACTGTACCCCAGGGCTGTGCCTTCAGCCAGGTCCATCATCCACTTTATTTGACGGGGAAAAGTTTTTGAGGATCTTGGGATGTTTCTTTGTTGGAGAAATGGGGTTTTTTTCATGTTGATGTATGGAGGAGAGAGAATTTAATCACCGTGGCAGGTGATGGGAGCCGTGTGTTGGGTACCACGAGGTTACTTCTGCTTTGCAAAGGCCTCCTTCCTCCTCCTCACTTGAGAGAGGGAGGATGTGGGGGAGAAAATGAAATGTCTGTGCTCACTTCCCTTCTGTGGAAAAGGTAAATAAGAGATGGGGCAATGGCTAAAGCTCTCTTTCCACTTCTGGCTGTCCATAACAGGGCTCTGAGAAATCTGGGACTGGAGGAGGCTGGGGGGCATTATCCAGGATGGGACTGGACGTGCAATTTCTTTCTACAGAGGGATTTTAAGATGTTACAGGGCCACATTTAAACTTTTTCACGTGGTGCTTTACAGGGGTTTAAGCAGCTCCTGCCCTGTGCCTGGCAGCCGGGGCTGTCTGAGCGTGCATCCCGGCTGGGTAGCGCCCGCGGTGGAGGGATGCTGGCCGTGCACGCTCCTGCCAGCAGCACAACATCCGCCTCCCCTTCCTTCTGCCAGCGGGATTTTTAATAGTTCAAGTGCAAGAAACACGTGAAATTTTTTATTGGAGCACAGAGCCTCCTTTTTGTTGTATTGGCATAGCCTTGCTCGGTGGGTTGGACCATCTGGAGGGGAATACCTGGGACAACTCTAAATGAGGAGGAGACTGACAGTCATCAGGTGGGAAGAGTCGCTGCCTCTGCTTGGAGCTCAGAAACATTCATCCTGAATTTCTCCATTAACCTCCTGCATTGCTCGGCCGAGCTCTGGTGCCCATAGCTTGAATGTTCAGGCTTCACCCAAACCCAGGACTGAATCCAGCTCAGTTTTCCAATGGCAAACTCATGACACGAATGGCGTGGGGGGCTTTTCCCATTTTCCAGGGCAGACAGCTGCAGCTCCTGTCCCCTGTTTGACTCCATCTGCATGGCAGGGATGCCAGGTGTCTCTCAGCACTGGCCCAGGGAACACCTTGGAAATTAATGAATTATTTATTTGCCCTCATTTTGAACACCTAAACGAGCAAGGTGCTGATGGTGGTCCCACCTGGCTGCTGCACCAGTACAGCACTGGGAGCACTGGGTATGGGGCGTTTAATTCAAAACCAAGTTCCCACAAATCAATTTTTCATGTGGTTGTCTCATGATGACCTTTCTTAGGTGTAAATCACCTCATTCCCCCGAGGAGCCTGAAGCTGGAGCTGCCTCGCACCCCCCACCTTGCTGATGCTACAGGGTTTGGAGCAGTAACACCATCTAACGCTGTAAAAGGTGGGGAGGGTGCCATTTGTATGAAATACCAAATAAAATTGTATTGTTGGTTTTACATCTTGCCTGACTTGGCCTTTGTCTCGTCCTAGCTGGGTCTCTCCCAGGGTGGTACCCATGTGTGGGGGTCCCTCCTCCTCACCAGCATGACCCAGCTCATCCTGCAGTGGTTCAGAGCTTTGCTGTGTCTGCCCCTGTATAAGGTCAGTGAATGGGGTTTATAGAAGCATTTAACCCACCATGGTGATGCTCCAAGTGTACCTTCTCCCAGCTGATGGCCCAGGATCCCACCCAACCACGAGCTGCTGGGGATGTCACCTGCCCTGTCACCCTGGGAGCCATCCCGGCAGCACACATGCTGGGAAACACCTTTCTCCCCCAGGATGCTGTAAACCACAGCATGGCCGTAAGCTCCTGAAAATCCCTTTGCACGGCACCAGCTGTGGCCCCGCTTGGGCTTGTGTCGTGAGCCTGGAGCTGTGACATCGGCATGGTGGGGGCAAAGTCGGTCCCACAAGCCCCGTCCCACCCCCTCATTGCTGGAACCACAGAAACCCACTGGGTGGTGGGATCAGGGGGTGAAGGGGGTTTAGCAACTGTATGATAGAGGTGTTGGCTCATGTAGCCAAATCTCACTATGTCTGGGTTTAATAGTCAATTGGTATTCAGTTCATCGGTACATGGCAAAGTCAGAAGTGACGTGGGGTAAGCGCCTCCAATGGGTATTTAATCAAAAAGGTTTTATTTAGAGAGCGTTCATATATGGGAATGGTTTGTATGTGCCTAAACTATTGAAAAAGACAAAGGCTCTGAGAACCCGCATGTGGTATGAAGGATTTTCATAGAGTTTGGGTCTGTGTAACTCCATGTCTAATTAGGGCACATATTTAAATAATTAACATGCTTATGCCTCTCCCCAGTTAGTGATTTTCCATTCACCCGTATGCATGTCGGATGTGTTTGTGTTACAGCCGCGGCCACCCCTGGCCCCTCTGCACCCTCTGCCCCAGGCACTGCTGTGGGACTGCAGAGGGGGGTACAGGATGGCTGGGCAGCTCTGGGGTCCCTCTGCGCCCCCCCTGCTCCCTGTGGCAGCCCCAGCCTATGGAGCAGCCGCCGGCTGACCT
>NW_010120381.1:44321-45808 GCF_000699245.1 Pterocles gutturalis
GTCTGACCTTCCCAACCCCGGGAGCTGCCTCTGGGCTCCTTGCTGCTTTGGAAAAAAAAGCCACGTAAGATCAAACATGGTGATGAAGGGATCAGACGTGATGCAGGGCACCGTTTATTAACTAAATGGGCTGGGACTGGGGCCAAATTGATTCAAGTTCTAATTGTTTAACTTTTTCCATGTATCATCTTTCAGGTTTCCTACTTAGCCAGGGATTATTTCCACCGCCACACCCCCTTTCTTCTTGCTGCTTTTGTTTGGAGTTGTTTAACTTTGCTTTTGTTACTGGGGACTTTAAAAAAAAAAAATTTCAGCTGGCCCATTTGTATTGGGATAAAAGTCCTTGTGCCACAGGAGGGGAGGTAGAGGGAACTCTTTGGAAAAGTTCCCTCTCCTCCTTTTCTCCTGTGTGAGTGAGGCTATTTTAGTTACTTCAGGGGAAAAAAGTCTTCCCCGCATGTATAATAAAACAGACAAAACTGCTCCTGACTCTGAGGGATCTGTAAATTATTTTGCTGATTTCTGCACAGAAATCACAGGCTGCCGGGAGACACCCACAGAGCTCCCCCAGCCCAGGAGCAGCTTCTCATGCCGGGACATTTAAGTATTTTGCATTTTTATGTCGTCCTACAGTAGTTCCTCCATGGGGAGGGCCTGGGCTGCAGCCAGCGTGGCTGCTGTGGGCAGCGATTGCACGGGGTCAGGCTTTCAGCTTTATTAATGAAAACAACTAATATTTCTATTTTTTTTTTTTCTGAAGAAACACCTTAGTTCTTCACTTCCTAACCCCAGGGGTGCTGGGAGGCATGCGGTGGATGTCTGTCCTCCTGGAGCTGCTTGACTTGGAGCAGACCCAAGCTGCTGGCACCACGAGATAGGGGTGCTGGGGCTCACCCAAGGGACACCGAGCACTGTCACTGGAAAAGCCACTGGAGGGGACCTCGGGACCCCCCTGGTCCCAGCTCCTGTCCCCAGGCAGCACCAGCCACCAACGTCCCCCCTGGCGATGTCAGCTCCATCCCTGGGATGGAGACTCCCGGCTCCTCAGGCACCATCCCAGCATCCTTCCAAACATACGGGGGGTGTATGGGGGGTGCATGATTTGCAGAGGAATGTATGGGGTGCGTGGGGTACACAGTGGTAAATGGGGGTGCCTGGGGATGCTGGAGGTGCACGGGGCTATAGGGGATGTGTAGAGGTGGCTGGGGATGGATGCAGGGGGGCGCTGGGGTGCACAGGGATACACGAAGTGCATAGGGGACGATGGGGCACAGGGGGTGTCTGGGGGGCAGGCAGAGCCCTAGCCCAGACCAGCCCCGCCGGGCGCTGCGCCTGTCTCCTGCTCCATCTAGCGATGGAAACGGAAATATCCAGCGGTTTCGGGCAGGACGGGACAGGAGCCCGCGCTGTGAGGATTCCCAGCGCTGTGGGGTGGTTCCCGGGTGGGAACATCCGAATCCCCCAGCAGGGCAGCGCTTAGAGAAACC
>NW_010120382.1:0-23403 GCF_000699245.1 Pterocles gutturalis
AGTAGTATTATTGTTATTATTATTATTTTCATTTTGATTGTAGTTCAGTTCTTAAGTCATTCTTGTCTCAACCACTGAGCCTCTTTTCTCTTTACCCCATTCCCAGGAGCAGGGAAGATGATCGAGCAGCACCACCTGCCTGACCGTGGTGTCTCCCCTGCCAGGTAAATAAGGTTTTGACCCTGGCTAGCAGCAAAACACAACAACCAGCAACATAATTGTAACATTGACCGTTGGTATATAAATTTATAGGTGGATTAGTAAAAGTAACAACTGAACCCGTTTCAGAGGGAGATGATGATAAATCAGTGTAGCTATGTACCAGCAGAGTGACAGGATGTTTGTGTGGCAATAGCAGCAGGAAAGCAAGCACACATCTGGAAGCTATAGCCTACAGTCCCCTTGTGCTTGACCCTAAATTCTGCCAAAGTTTGGGATAAGTCACAGGATCCTTTCACAAAGAAACTAACCAGAAATGTCAAACATTATACTATAAATTATATAAATGATCCAATACAAGTAGAATGTTTCATGTGAGAATGACACGTGAGATTTTTCTCTCGGTTTATAAATTCTTTGTTAAAACTTGTGTGGGAATTTCTTCCTCATGGATGTTAATGCACATCTTGCTGCTCATTCAGGAATTCAAAGTATTTACCAGTACTAGTCTCTGTAAAATATTGATCTTCTTGTTTCATGGGGCTTGATTATCTATCTAAAATCCTCATAATTATGAAAAAAAAAAAAAAAAAAGGATGGAGTACAGGGATGAAGAGATAAAAACCAGAAAGCAATACAGCTGCAGTTTCTATTGATTCCCTTGTAACACATTCTCTCCAAGAAAGGTGATACTGTGACATGAATAAGCATAGACATTGTGCGGATTATGAGGACTGAAGCTTCTAGCTGAAATAGATAAGAACTCCTGCTATCTGCAAAGTTAATGAGAAGAGTGGAGTATTCTGAAAATCTGTTCTTGCAAAACGACTGCAAAAAAAAAAAAATTGTGGTCTTTTATTCCCAGTAGCGGTGGTCTTGTCAGGAATATCAACTACTGCATCCCAGAGGAGGATTTACATTCCTGAAAGAAGCTGTGACCTGGAAAAGGGAGGTTTGGAGCCATACGTTGGCCCTTTGGCTTTCACAGAGAAGTCAAAGCGTGTCACTGACTCAACAGCAGCAGCTGGCAATACTGGCACACTGGAGACCTGGGAGAGGGACACATCCCTGTGGAGGTTTCTGTCACCTTCTCAGATTTGGAAAAGCAAAACGATAGAGGCTGCCAAAGAAACCCATCGAGGCATGGCCTAATCCTTTTCTTTTTTTTTTTGGTTTGTTGGTAGTGGGTTCCTTCTCCCCCTCCTCTAGTCAATACAAGAAATTTGCATTTACTGCTCAAGCATTATTGAGTTTCACAACCTGTTCAGCATCTCTATAAACTGCAAACAAGACATAATGGTCAACTAGCAATGCCTCATATAATGACACAGTCGATAATGCTAAACTGTGGCTGAATAACCTCTCTGCATTAATCTTGAAATAATTCACCGGAGATGAACATCCTTTATTATTTAAAAAAAAAAAAAAAATTGAAATTCACCCCAGGATGATGAAAGATTTGTCTTTTATTCAAGTCTTACTGATAAAGCTTTTCTAATTTACAAATCCTGCCAGCTCAATTTTACTTTGACTTTAAGAATTTGTTACATAGGCTAGGATAGACAGCAGGTATATCTGATAAGGACTCCTATAGATCCTGAGCCCTTAAATATGTAGTGAGACCTTTGGCTATGACTGGTCTACCCAGCGAGCAGACACTGGTCAGTGTGTTATGCTGTCCTGAAGATTTCTGTATACAAACTCAGCTGGGACAGGCTTACAACAAAATAATACACTCAGTTTATCATAATAAGAGAAAAAACTACCCATGAAATACACAAAATGCAGTGATTGTGCTTTATTTTAAACCCGTGACACATCCAGGCACATGTGTATTTTCCTAAAGTACATAAATACGGCTTTACCAACTTGCAGAATGTTTTCAGAAATTGGCTTTTGCTTTGATTTTCACTGAAACGCAACAAACTTTGCTCGTTATGCAGTTTTGCTTCCTATCGCAAATAATTGTCACTTTGCTAACTCTAGCAAGTGATTAAGGCTGAGACTTTGCACTCAGTTCTCCCTATTTTGCTCATATTCTCTGGTACGGCTGCCTCATTTTCGCACAAAAAATGTTTCTGCTTTGCTTTGTTATCCAAAATGACTCTATGACAGTTTTGATGCACTTGTTATACCCACTCCAGCTGGAATGCTGGAAACAGCCACTGCATTACCAAATAACTAAAACCCTGCAATTTTCTGCCTCATGACAGAATCAGAAATGATAAGAAGCTGCTATTTACCGTGCATGCCGTCAGAGCTCTGCAGTCACACAGAAGCTCATAGACCATATTTAGCCTTTGCATTAAAAAGCACGATTTCTCATAAAAATCAGACTCCGAGCTGGATGTTATCCATCAGCAAATGGTTGGAAAGCAAATAAGCAAAACAGGAAAAAAACCCATGAAGTTCTTTCCGTTATAAAGACAAAGTTTACTTAGCTGTGGAAGAGAATATAAACAATGAATCTCTTTGGGTTAAACAATAATGTCATATAACACACAGTATCTTGACTGTAGGATACTGTGATTTTGTGAAGAGCAACTATCTGGAAATTATCTTCTGTTCCATACTGGGGAACTGAGGCAAGAAGAAGCATAAACAGCCACAAAAGACCCCTCTGAGGGACAGGGGGAGAATTGCTTTGAAGACTCAAATGCAGCTGTGCCACACTATTTTTCTTTGGGCAAAGAAAACATTTTTTTCCTCTTGTTAAACTCAGCGGGAGAGATCTCAGGAGTGACAAGTGTCTGATATATTCTAGACATACAAGAGCATCTAAGGTGCCCTCATGAGGACGGTAGACAGAGAATCACAGAATGGTTTGGGTTGGAAAGGACCTTAAAGATCATGAAGTTCCAGCCCCCCGCCATGGGCAGGGACACCTCCCACTAGCCCAGGTTGCCCAAAGCCTCATCCAGCCTGGCCTTGAACCCCTCCAGGGATGGGGCATCCACAGCTTCTCTGGGCAACCCGGGCCACTGCCTCACCACCCTCACAGGAAAATATTTCTTCCTAACATCTCATCTAAATCTACCCTCTTTCAGCTTATACCCGTTACCCCTTGTCCTCTCACTACACTCCCTGATACAGAGCCCCTCCCCATCTCTCCTGTAGCCCCCTTTCAGCACTGGAAGGCTGCTGGAAGGTCTCCCCAGAGCCTTCTCTTCTCCAGGCTGAACAACCCCAACTCACTCACCCTTTCCTTCTGTGGGAGTTCCTTACAAAGTATTTCCTGCTGTCTTCTAAAGCAGAGTAAAGCAGAGCTGGACCTGGTTCATGCAAGTCCTACTGTGTATTTTACTGTATGGGTCTTATTCTCCCTCCCTTTTCCCTGAGTGAAAACTAAGACTGCATCTTACATATCCATAATACCTGCTCTCACCCCAGGTACTTCTACTAGAGATGGTATTGCCAATAAAAAATTCTGCCCTTAACAGTGACAGGCACAGAAACCACAGAGTCAACAAGAGGATCTATGGCAGATTTGCAGCGTATATCTGACTGTGTGGTACACCAGAAAATATAGCAGATTAATTCATTAACTTTACATCACTTTAAATTTGCAGTAAAGTTTAATGATCAATGTTAACAACTTTGTGAGGCTGAATTTGCTTCCTGCTCATATAGGAATAACCCAACATTTGAGGAAAAAAAAATGCATATAAATAAGCTGAGAGGTCAACCTGGACTTTTATTAGTGGGCAGAAACACAGACCATACTTTTTCTGGATGATAAAAGACTACTGGTTCCCACAGGGAATCTTTTATAGTGTCGTAAATCCTCCACCTGGCATTTAATTCACTTCATTGTTCAAATATTTGCTATGTGCTGATGCATTGAATTTTCTTTGCTTTTTTAATATCTATTCATTTGTGCACTTATTTTCTAGATACTCTAGTGGAAGGAGGCCCCTTGTGGCATAGTGCTCAACCACCTCATGTCTGAGAAAAACAAATACATACATTCCTTTTTTTTTTTTTTTCTCCTTTAGAAATGGTGTCACTTGCACACTGAGAATTTTCTGACTAAACTTGTTTTTTCAGAGCTAGATTTTGGGCATGAAACATGACTCACACAGAGTCATCTAGGAATAGGAATATCAGGCTGAGCACAACCCCTAGCTTTTATAATGCTGATGCATTATTTGTTCTTTCTTACTCTAGAGGTGGAAGATCTGGTTCGAAGATCTGGTTTCCCACATTTAGAAAGAAAGATTTGTCTAGAGAGAAATGATGTTTTAAAGGGTTGCACAATGCAAATGCTGGCAGGTTATCTTACTCTGGCTGAGGGCAGAGCCATGAATCCACACCACCAAAGTATCAGTATCAAAGCCATACTTACGTTAATTTTTGTTATTCTTTTTATTTCGTCCTTAAAGCTTTCTTTAGCTTTTTAATTATCCTTAAGGAAATGTGAAATAACAATAATATCAGGTGAAACAAAATTTTTAGCATATCTCGATCAACTAACCCCTCTTTTCCACTAAAATGTATTTCATTACATTTTCTGTTCTGCTATGTGAAAGTCTGTTAAATGACAGAAGTCCTTTTTCAAAGGTTTTGACATTTCAAAAGGGAAAAGAGATACTGTTAAATAAAAGGCTTTTAAAATGTTTTATTTTCTGAGTTCTTAAGCTGTTCTTTTTTTACATCCTTCTTTATTAGGAAGTCCAAAGGATTTTATTACTGGTTTTTGCTATGGGACTCAACTAGAAGTAACATCAAGCTAGGACTACCCTGGAGTGGATTTCAGGAAGTCATTCAGTTCCATCTGCCTTGAACCTGTCTTAGTACATGGCCCATGACTTCTGGTCCCATCCTTGCCTGGTTGGCTGAGGCTTTTACAAATATATAGACCTTTGTTATCTCAGAACCTTAGAGTATGCTTCATTGTTACATGGTATAACAGCGAAGAAGCTTTTTTTAACATTTTAACCTCGCTGAAACGCAAATTGTCCTTTCCAGCTTAAGAAAATGGTGCTTAGTATCAACCTTTAACCTTTCTATTTGATTCAACATGGTGAAACAAAACAGTTTGCTTCAGTAATGCTGGAAACATAATTTCAATTGAAAATTTCACACCAGAAAGCTTCAGTGTTGCCATGTCAAGTCTCTTCATAACTTTTTGTTTCCACAATGAACATTAATATTATAAACATTATCCCGGCTTCTGAGACTTTTCATAGCATGGAAATTCAGATTTGTGACTGGAATAATAATAATTTATTCCCAAATGTATTTTTTTCTGCCTTTTCTGTGTTGATTGTCTTATCTTTGGGGCAAAACTATCTCTTATTAGATTAACTAATTGCAAATAATAAAATAACTTCACGTGAACTTGTGCCACTGGTGTTTACCTTTTATGCCCTATACACATGTAAAATAAAAATAGCTTTAAAAATGTTAATGTTTAAATATTTTTTCACCTATGAAGGAATTCCTAAAAAGCTTGTAAAGTACATAAAAAATGCACTTTGGGGAAATTTTCCATTCAGTGATTTATAAATCTTCTACCGTTTTCACATTCTTTGTGGAAACTTCCTGTAAATGGCTTTATAACTACGGGCTAAAAGTGACTTTAATCTATTCCCACATTATCTAGGGAATATTAATAAACATACATTGCAAAATGGTGCCAAAGCAATAAAGAAAGAAAAGCAAAACTCTCACTTCCAGATCAGATTTTTGAACAAGCTTCCTAGAAGCACTTGAACTTTTGGACATCCAGCTGAAGCCAACCTTTTCTGATGTTTGTGCCTCATTAATAACAATGCAGAAAGCAGAGCAATTTGTATTACGTGCAGAAAATATTTCCATTCCTTCTCTATGGTTTTCCCTGACAATTCTGCAATATTAAAAAGCTTTGAAGAAGGTGAAACAGGAGAAATAGATATTAATTACATCAAAATTTTGCCCCTAATTAATCTCTGAGGTGTATGTTGTGTAAGCACACATGTATATACCTATATTGCTCTCTCTATATATGTTGTTTTATATGTATGTACACATCCATACATATAAAAGTGTATGCATACATCTATTCTTTTATACTTGCAAACAAAGTGATTTCTTTGCAAGCGTAGATTTCTTCCCTGCCATAGGACCTTAATCAGCACCTCAGTCAGAATAAAAGATTCACTCCTAGCAGAGTTTCTATATGGGCAATTTTGAACCCAACCAACATCCAGATCCACACTCGGATGGACAGGAGCCACGTCTGCCATCTGGCAGCCACTCTCTGGGCTATGTGTGACAAGCTGGCGGTGTCAGACCTCTTTCTTGCAGACAGATGCGCACCTTCCACTGACATTCATGGCTGGCATCAGCCACCAGCCACAACAGACAGGTCAGTCACTGAACTGGTAGGAAGAGTGAGATATTCTGAGCCGTACAAGCATGCCCTCACAACATTTCTGTGCCCAGGGTTAGAATAACGGAGGGTGGGATGCCTTGCTGGCACGGTAGCATAGGGCGTATCACTGTGGAGTCAACAAGAGGTTTCCACCCACAGTCATTCTGTGTGACAAACAGCTGTCAAATACTGAAGACTCCAGACTATTCATCTAGCTGATGGATTAAGTTTATCCCACTTCCCTCATTCCCTTTTTAGTTTTCAGACCATCACATATCTGCCTAAGTGATAACTACCAACAGATGGGTGGAGGGTGCAGCAGGGCTTTGCAATAGTCTGCATTTGCTTTCTGACTTCCCTGTGCAAGCTTTCATGATCTCACTTCCTGATGGCAATGTTTTTCTTCTAAAACCTGATTTCCAAGCTCTGTAGGCTTTTCAAAAACTAAATTTTTTTTCCCTCTTTTTTTTTTTTCTTTTTCATTCTTCTTTTTTCCCACCTTAGCCAAGCTTGTCCTGCATGTCTAGGAAGGATCGGGGTAAGGACAGAATTGAGCATATAATTGCCACTCACTGTCAACGGGGTGTTAAAATTCATTACTATAAACTTGTGATTCTTTAGCATAAGCTGCTGTAGTATGGAATTTCAGCTTTAGTTCAGACAAGAGTCTGCCTATCACAGGGGCACTTACAGCACTGTGCAGGATTGATTGATATCCTGGACCAAGTCCACGCTGCACCGTGCAAAATAACGCAGAGGATGATTAGCTCAGGGACAGAACTGGACTGATGGATCTGTAGTGTTTTGGAGGCACTGCTAGTGCACAGTGGTGTTGTATGCTATGTATAAGGACAATAGCTGGACTCAAAGATCATCTCAAAGCTTTTGTTCCTTTAATCTATGAATAATAAAAAGCAGCCCATGCATTTAATCCAACCCAGGTGAACCTTGAAAAAGCCGAGCATGTTTCTGCACACACTTCTTCCTCAGGGGAAGCAAAAAAAAACCAAGTTATTCCCTAGAAAGCTCTACAATGCCAAGCAAAGTCAATGTACCAGACCAGATGTAATAAAAAAAAAAAAAAAAAAAAAAAATTAAGAGGAGACTCAGTGTTGGATAGAAAGTGAGAAGGAAGTCCCTAACTGCTGACTAGCACAATCAGATAAGAAGATTATCGCACTCCAAATAAGTGAGATTGATGCTTACATAAGGTAGCTATCAGCTGTCTTTCAGATTAAAGAAAAAATGAGAAGAATAATGCATTTTACTTTCAGATAGAAAATGCTAACAGCGTTAACTTATTGAGGAATCCAGAGCAGAGCTGCACTATGATAGATTGAAGCTAACAGAGACAGAATTGAGAGAAGCCTGAACACAAACACATAAATCAAGGATTACATCAAGCCAAGATCATGACAAATATGTTCGGAACATTTCTGCTGGGTAAAGTTAAGTTTGAGATTCAGGGAGCATGTAACAGGCCAGAATTAAAAGGCAGCAGCATTGAAAACTGACTGTATCCTGGGGGCATGGAAGAAGTGTTTGCTTTTTTTTCCTTATTACTGCTGAAGCACACTATCACTGCACAGGGTGCACAGAGGAGTGCTTGCCCTCAGTGCAGGCTCGTCCAGGTGTGTTTTATCAGAGAACAGCTGTGCTATCTGAAAGTCAAAACGGAGCAGAGAGCAGGATGTCTTTTTCCAGTGCAGTTGAACCCTAGCAGTGCTCACACAGTATGAATGGGAGACTGATGCTCAGCTATGTGATTCTTCATGCTGAGAAATTAAAATGACAAGCTCAATACAAGTCCTAGCAAGAAACATCTTCCTCCTATGGAAGTCAACGTGATATAAAGATATCTAATCTTAATTTGATAACTGGCTCATAACCTCCTCTCTCTCTATTCACAGCAGCTTCCCAGGCAGTAATTATCTGGTAATATGGAGGGGGGGAGAGGAAAATACAGGGGAAAAAAAAATATATTCTCAAAGCCCCTTCAGCAGCTGCCTTTCTGGGTTAAGAGAGAATTGCAGGGTGTGAAGAATACTGCATATGTGCTTACATAAAGGTAAAATTTCCCACCTGTAAGGCTTTAGAGGTCTGAAGGAATCTTTGTCGTCTTTTGCTGTATCTTTACCTAATAATAAGCCTAAGTTTTTAAAAGGCAATGAAAATTTAGATAGACAAACAATCTTTCTAATTTTACCAGCACTGTACACTAAATCCTTGGGAATTTGAGGCATCAACACAGAGAGTTTTGGAGCTCTTCCAACACAGAGAGCTTTAAATTAACCCTGTCATAACAGGGGTCTGGAGATCACAATACTCTGGGGTGTTGCTTTGAAACAAATTCTTACTAGTTTAACTGTTTACTGTTTTTTTAACTTGAATGGATTAATGGTAGCCTGAAGGGGATATTCCCAACACCACCTCTGGCTGCAAGGAAAAGATGGTGAAGCCACCATGCTGGTTCAGTGCTAGCAAGAGAAAGACTTCTTCACAATTTGTGCCTTCATGGTAATTGGTGCCAGCTTTGCTTCAGCTCTGATGTTGTGTAGAATGACCTGGCAATGCACTCCAGATGTCATCTATTCTTTCTCATTGCCATTTCTAAATTGAAATGGCTTCCATTAACATAACATTTCATCACAGAATGAAATAGAAAAAGAGCACTGAAGAAGACAAATGGTCTATGACGAAGCACAGGAACATTTTTACAAATACACCCACATCCATGTCACTCCTTCAGTTTATGTTGACAGTCAATGAAACCAGTCCGTGAGAAGTACATTATGAGGGATGGAACAGATGGAGAACACTAGACAGATCATCTGGCGCAATTCCCGGTGTGGGATTGCTCCCTTAGGTTCATTTGTTAGCATTTTGTCCAGTCTTTTATGAGTCAATGGGAAAGTAGAACCAAAAAAAAATTAAAAAATAAAAGTAAAAATAAAAAATAAGAGAAAAAAGAAAAAAATTAAAAAAGAAAAAGGTAAAAATAAAAAAGTAAAAAGAAAAAAAAAAAGTAGACAAGGCTAGAAAAAGTAAGAACAGAACAGTAGCAGCAAAAGCAAATTTTTTGGGAATTATTCAAAAACATTAATGGTTCTATAGCAAACAGGGAAATTTCAACACTTTCTTATGTCATTTCAGACTAAATATATATTTTAATAAATATTGACTCCATTTTAAATGTTGTATTCAGAATTTGATATTGATTTAATGAAGAAAGTTCTGGTCAGAGTCGAAAAATAAGTATCTTCCATCATGACTGATTTCCCAAATTTTGCCCCATCCAAAATATCAGGACAAAACTGAAGTTCAAAATTATAAAAATGTCAAAGCCCTATCTTGAAAAAATCTTTGTAAAGTCAATAGACATGAGAATGCAATTCATTTGAATACGTGGATCTTCTTTGTAAAGGGATGAATGTATTCCACTGTCTTTATCAATGGGAGTGGAAACCTTCACCTTCAGTGAAGATGACTGAAGTTAGGAAAGGCAAGTTCCAGCTTTTGTTCCATCTCAATTTAAGATATCTAATGGACTGAACTAACCAGGAATAGTGGCGGAATAGGATCTCCAGAACCTTCAATGTGAGTCTACTCTTTAATTGCCTTTAAGGATTTCAGGAAAGCAAAACAGACGAGGAATAACTCTTCTGGACTCTTTCCTTGCATACAAGTCCTAAATTACCTTATAAAGTTGGACTAATTAGCTGCTATCATAAGTGATGGGAGGTCATTTTGGACTTCATAAAGTATCAGTACATATAAAAGCCATGATCCTTTTTTTAGTTATTCACAATCTTTTCTGTTCTTTATTCATGACTTTCTTAACAGAGTAAAATGTGTTGAATGTGTCAGTAGGGCATGGGAGTAGATAAACTTATCAAGCATGTTGTAAGATCTTTGAGAACAAGAAAACATTTTGGTTTTTTAAGCTCCATTCCATTCATCCACTTTTAGGGAAAGGCTGGAAATAAGTTTAAGTTGCAGAAATGGACGTCATCTACTAAGTGCCAGGCCAGCAGAACAGAGTTCTCTGCTTCAGGCCAGACACCAGCATGTCCTTAAACAACCCGTTCACATAATTTTGCTGTATCCAAAGCACTGTGACCCATTTCTAGGACTGAGGTAACACTGGCAACTCCAAACCAGGACGTGCAGCAAACCCCAGGCTCAGTAACAAGTCAGGTACAAGCAATGTTGCTGCCTGCATGCCCCATTGTGCAGGAAAAACGGGATAGATCCTCCACAAAATTTAATTTTAAACCCTTTTATTGTACTTCTTTAAGGCAAGGACGTGTGCATTCATCATCACATGGCATTAATATTAAGGTCAGATGCAATATCTCCTGCTGTTAGAGTAGGAGTTCGCTTACTCACGGCTCACCTACTTTTCCAGATCTGATTACAGCAATTACTAGAAAAGCCACAGCTCTCTTACAGCCAGGTTCCTGCATTAGCTTCTTAAGAAAGCAGGCTGCTAAGGCGCTCCACCCCATCAATTATAATTAGCCATCTCTTCTCTTCCAGTGTTTTATACAAACTGGAATTTGTTAGAGTGCTGATTCATAATGTTAATTGCAAAGTTAATTTTACCTGAGCAGACTTCTAGGCCATTGGCATTAAATGAGAATTATTATTGTTTTTTCCACCCCTGTAACTGAAGTCAAGTGTTTTGTGAAGTTTTGCTCTATCACACATTACATTCTCTTGGCAACAATGAGATCTATTTGGGATTTTGAGCTGTGGGTTGCTTTACTTTCCCACAGATCTGTATCCGTTTATGTCAGACTGAAAGCTCTCTAAGGCAGGGATCTCAGTGAGGTTCACCTAGCAAAAACTTCAATTTATATTGATTCATATCTGTTCAGTATAGACTCTCTAGGGTTTTGGGCTTTATTTTTCCTAAGCTAAATTTATATTTTCCACCATGGAATTTATAATCCTCAGCAATGCCCTGGCTGAATTATTTTTATTTAACAGACTAGTGCAGTGTATCCCTCACAGAGGTCAGATAACATTGTATTGGAGGGATCTCTGTCATAACTGGATTTCAGAGTACTCTAGTAAATTAAAGGAAATTAAAGGAAGGTAAGTTATTGAAATGACTTTGAGCTTTCCTAAATGATTGGGCTCTGGGATACTTGAAGGGAGTCATGCTATCACCAAAAGTTAGGTCATTATTTTAACATGAAGCAGTCGCTGGACTGATCCAGGATTGCTGCTTCTTGGACTCCTTGTTCCTCGACAGAGAATTTTAAAAACACAAGTGAAAAACACACACACAAAAAAATATTAAAAGAAAAACAAAAGATTCTTACGTTTTTAATAGAGAAGGATTTTTTGTGTGTTTTTTGGAATGCTGTAGTTTGACTGTTGTATTGATTGCATCTCTTGCATAGACCTGCTGCCTCAACTGCAGTCTTTTGCAATCATGTTTTTTTCTTTTCCAGATCTCCCTTGTTCTTAGTGTAACACTCCCCCAACAAAACAAACAAACAAACAAACAAAAAAACCCCAACATATTTTATATTTGTTCTTTCTCCAAACACAAATGCTAAATTTCCACAAGATACAACATTAAAATGCCTAGTTAAATACTTAATTTTGTGTCAAATTTTATGTAAAATTACTTGTTACAAAACACTCTTAACAAAACTAGCCTGTTGCTAACTGTGAAGTAGTTAGACTTACAGGAGTTTGAAATCTTAGTCCAGTTTACTGTCATTGGTTATCTCAACAGCTATAGGTCTATCAATAGGTAGATCAATACACAGCTCAACACCAGCAGCCCTAACTGTAACCGATTATTTTAGCTAGTCTCTGAACCATTCAGATATGAACAAGCTCTAGTCTAAAAGCTGTGTACACAGCCATTTAAGAGATTATATGTTTTAGCCAAAGCTCATGGCTGGCTTCTGTACTGCCAGTCTTTCAGAGATGCCCACTTTAGTGCATCTGTGGAGAAGACGTTCAGCTGCCTGGATTCTGTGGTAAAGACAAGCCCGGCATTGGTAAAGTGCCAGGGTCACCCATCCTGGCAGACGGCTGTGAAGGAGAACTCCTTCAAGGAACCTGCAACCATAATTTGCTACCAAGATGATCACTAGCAAGCTTTCAGTGCAGAGAAAGTCACACCTCTTGTCTCAAAGGAACAGATTTTCATTTTCTCGTTCACCATCCCTAATTAGTTTTACATATTCACATATATATACATATATTTATATATTTGTATGCTCCATGGATTTAATTAATCTACTTTAGGCACCTAAGCTGTGCTTATTTTTTGGGCACTTAGTGAAGTAATTGGTAAAAGCGGGTGTTGAGTTTCCCTGATCAGTGGATAGGAAGAGGAAGATGTCTACTGGAGACTTCAAATTGGAGATCTCTCTACCAACGGCTGAGCGTTTGAGTTCATAATATAATATCTTATTCAGCATCTTATTCAGATATCCATAAAGTGGGGGTAAAAATGTGTCCCACTTTCTACAGATGCAGACTGTAGGCTCTGAACCTGCAGAGTCTTCCAGCCTCACTGTTAGCCTCCATGCAGCTTTTAGAAAGTCCTTTTACAGTACTTGTGTTGCATACATGGTGTCTTTTCTTCACCCCTCTTTACTTTTAAGATATGAATGTTGGGAGTTTGTCGTACTATAGCTACAAAGTGCTCCTTAAACTGTCTTTTATTTCAGAAGCCAAACAGTTCCTAAGTTACACAAAACACTCCAGCAGCTAATAGCTTCAACTGCCACCATTTTATAAAATGGAATACCGTTTTTTATAAAATGATTTGTGGTTGTTCGGCGGTAAACAGTATTGATTTCTCTCTGTGTACCTTGCTTGCTCAATTGCTTCCATGTATGTTAAACAGACTTGGCTAATCTCTAAGCTTTATTTTTCTATACTCGCTGATACAGTGCTTACAATTTGTCTCTGGCAACCAATTAAAACTCCATATGTCCAACTTGTTAATTTTTGCTGTAGTATCTTTGAAGCAATATCATGTATTTACAGATGAGAGATCAAGATGAAAAAAAAAAACTATTAGAGGAAGATAAGAGAAGATTTTTCTGGGAGATTTCTGACTAGTAGGAGAAGAGGTTTGAGATGTATCAAATTTTTATTATATTTTTTTGGTTCTTTTTTTCTTTTTGCCTAGATAAGACATCTGAGGTTGCAAAATCAAACCAAACAAAGCTCCAAACTTACTCCGAAAACACAACTGTATTTTTGAGTAGAGACAAAAGAAATAAGAAGGCCTTTATTTTTTTTTCTTGGCAGAATATCATGTTGACTGAAGGGAACACTCATATACATACTGTTTCCCTTGTAAGTAATTGTGTTTCATTAAGGGAGAGATGTATCAACACAATACCAAACAGTTAAAAGTTCTCTGTAAAAGTGAATTGTAACTGGAATTCAGGTTGGATGAGGAAAAAACAAGGCTACTACCTCTGCTTAACTTTGAAAATTTTACTTAGATACATTTTTTTGAAAGCTGGTCTCCATAGCTTTTAGGTGTATTCAATAAAGAGAAAGAATTCAGAGTGAAATTCAGAGACCTTAAATTAGACTCCAGCTACCCATCATATATCTCTGAAGCCTCTGGTTACTAAACCCTAACACAAACACACAAATTAGATGCCTAGAATTAAATGCTGTGCATTTTCATCATACTTTCTTAAATGTGATTATAATTTCCAATGTATTAGTTGATTTTCTTATTATTTTAAAGGTTGTATGATGGCCTAAGCTACACTAGGTATTATACCAAAAGATGACCCTCATGAGAATTTGTAAGGTCAAAGGCAAAATGTAAGTGACCCTAGACACCGCAAAATATAAGGAATCTTTGATTTGCAAGCTTTGTAAATGGACAAGGCCAGAGAGAACATAATTTATACTTAAGTGATGGATCAAAAGGGTGCTGAGAACATGGCTCAAAGAGCTAATGATGATAAAGAATTCAGGCAAATGTTCACATCATCAGTAGGATTTAATAGATTTCACCCAGTCCTCTTTCTCATCTCCTGTAAAACTCATTTGCTAAAGGCTTTAAGTGTGAAATTGCTTGTTGTCTAAATAATAGGGATACAAGATCGAACTATCCCATATGATGTAGTATTGTAGCAAGAAATAATGTACCTCAAAATGAAAAACAACACTAAAAATAATTAATTATAGTTTTTCAATCTTTACAGAAAAGTATTAAACAAATGGATTAATTCAAACTTTGTATATGAGAGCAATATATCTAGATAACAGAAATAAGGTCAGGCTTCAATGTTTTTACAAACAAAATGCAAAGACTTTCTGAGATTTGGTACACAGCAACTCACGGTTCTTACTTTCATTCTGAATTGCAGACTCCTGTGTTCTCAAACTTTCAAAGCAGGGAAAACCAAGAATGACCTGACTGCACACCGAAACCATGTGAAAAAAAAAAAAAAAAAAAAAACCCACAACATTGAGTATTTATGGCTTTAATTTATTGAGGCAGCTACACTGACGTTACTGCATCCATTTTCCCAAGTGAGTACTGAATCCCTGAGGCATGCGGTCCCATGTTACTCACTACGCTCTCCACTCCTCCACTTTGTTTCTACTACTCCTTACATTAGATCAGAGTCCTCCCTGTCGTTGAAAGCCAGGAGCACATTGTAGCTAACGTAACCATAAAAGGTACATGAATTTTAAGAAAACCTGCAACGAATTTAGCTGTACTTGGAGTTCCTGCTAACCTGCTTGCCTAGTAAGCAAAGGCACAATGTTTTACAGTCAGTGCTATATATGTACACACACAAAAGGCTTTATTTTGTTGGTCCAACCTGTCATGCAGTGACTTGGTAGAACAGCAAGCTTTGATGGGATTCAATCCCAGACTAAGATATTTTATTGTAAATGTCTGCCTCAACCTTACATGTAGGGCTTAGGGTTTAAACCTGCATGGTTGTCAGCACATAGCACCTTCGTGTCACTTCAGATAACCTACTTACAGGATCCCGTGTATCCACATGACTCTAATCTAGCAGACACATCCTGGCATCTATGAGGAGCAGCACTACTCTGGAGGAGTGGCTGGAGGCAGGTTATATAATAATTAGGCTACACTAATACCCACACTAAGGTGTTTAAAATGGAAATATTTGGGTAGTAAAATTCTTCCCACTGTCACAATAGGCACAGAAATTAGTTTAGGGTTGAGCTGCTTTGCTATGAATGTTTTTCTGTAGGCTGAACTGTTTTCAGTTCAAGCTTCCATGGATTGTGGGCTCAAAGCATTTACCAAAACAGAGGCTCCTAGTGCCATTTTTGATGTATCACTGTTGCTCTCCTGAAAAGAAAAGACTTATATAGCGCTTTTTGTCACAAGCAGATACCTCTGATGTGCTAGGGCTTTTCAAGTTGCACTACATGTGCATGTTAAAGCAACTTAATCAAGTCCTAGGTCTCTTTGGTGACTGTAATAGCATTTTGGAAACCAAGCACACATTGAAAAACATTGAATACTGTTGTCTTAATCTGGAACCATTTTCCATCTCCACTTTCCACATAACAGCATGTTCTCATATTTGTTTCTGTCCTATATGCTAGTCTACACTGAGAAGCTCATCAGATGTTTTTCAAGCCTTTCAACACCTGTTCGACACTATGTGGATGTAATGTCTATGTTGTTAGTGTACTGGTAACTCATCTGCTGGATACTTTGGGATTAGAAAGTGCTTAGGAAAATGAATGAAAAGATAAGTAAAGAGTCACTCTTCCAGCAATTTGCAGTGGAAGGATTTCCTGAGCTGCCATTTGTTTGTATACTTCTGTGATTTATAGCTGTTGACCTATGCATCTCCAATTAATTTTGTGGGTTTTTTTTTTTTTTAATATATTCAGACCTTTCTCATTGATTCCTTTTGTCACACCAGGGACACTCATCTACTCATTGACTTTTGGTGGTTTCAGGGAGTGAGGGGTTCTGGGTTTTCCCTTTTCACTGGCAAAGTTGCAGGGCTCCTTCCACTGAAATTGCTCCTCTGATCCTCACCAGGACTTTATTTAGCCTTTTATGAGACTGCCTAACTTAGACAGCTTGGGATAGCCTCATACCCAACAGTTACCTCCATCCAGAGCGATCACCTTGTAGACATTAACATCTCAATCAGATTTTCAATCATTTTGTTTCCTAATATGAAATCCTGCCAACCAATGAGGTGTTCTACACAGATCTGAAGGTTCCTTGTGGAAAAAGTACTTCTATTAAATACAGAGTTTACTGTTCTGCAGGAGGCCACGGTGCCCTCGGTGTCAGAGCTGCAATGAGATCAATGAGATCTGCTGTCAGATCCTTCCCTGCACTTCTTCACTCTGGGACAGCAGGCAGACAGAAATGCAAACAGGTAGGGGAAGCAAAGCTGGAGAGGTTTTTTTGTGTGTTTCAGAGTATGTTTTAGTTCCTTAATAACTTTCATTTTAATGTGACATTCTAAGTGAGCAGCCTTGGGGACAGAGAACTTAGATGTGAATCCTTGCTGCTGCATAACAAACCAAACTCATTCAATACCAATTTCTAGTAAAAAAGGTCCAACCTACTCTATTTACAAGCGCACACGACCTGAGCAGAGACAGAGCATCTTACCAGCAGCTTATTAGCTCTCAGAAAACCATTTCCACCAGCAAAAGCAAAGCCATTTGCTAGAAACCTATTTAATTCTCACCACTGAATCTGATATGGTTTTAGCTAAGATAAAAGATTCCTAGCAACAAAAAAAAAAGTGGTTACTGAGCGTAGGACCCTTAGATAATGGGGGGTTAGACTGCTTTCATGTCAATATAAGCTAGCAGAGAAGTGAGACCTTCCTAGCAAAGCCATTAACCAGTCTTGATGCTGATAATCACGTTTAGTTGAGTTTGACTTGGACTGAAAATGAACCACTCATTTAATGATGAAAGATGTTGCTTTTGGGATAGTACCCCAGTAGTCAGTTATTGTTCCATAAACTGCAGTCTTAAAAGTAGGTCTTTTAACTTGTATATTAGTTATTTCCTTCCTAATTTAAAATTTTCTTCCTCTTCCTGAACTCCATAGTATACAGCAGGATCTAGGACATGGTTTAAAATAAAAGTAAAATAAGGAAAAAACAATCCCAGACCTGGCCATAACTGTGTACTAGGATTTAAAAAAATATCAGCTCTAGGTTTTCCAAACTGATACAATCATAAACCAACAAAAAAATAACCATGAACCAGAGAGCCTATTGTAGTGGTAACATCTGTCTTAATTATGTAAATATAAGTCCATTGTCAAGCATCAAATTCTGTTTAACAAAACCTCAGAGCCAGCCAATTTGTATCACTTAAACAGTTGCATTTCTCATATACAAACTGTTTAAAAGTATACATCTTTTATGTCCTGGTTGTGAACTGAGAGTTATGAGGTTAGCGTTCCCTGTTATGGAACATGATGAGAAGCACAAAGATTCCCTGGGGAATTTTGACAAACTGCTTCATAACGGTACAAGTTAGGGCACTGGGCTATTTTTCTGCCTGATACTACTGCACATTACTTTTCCAATGGGAAGAATCGTTTTAGCTAAGTTAAGCATGCAAAATTAGGGCTCTGGTCACAAACACTCCTCTTCTGCTTTTTACAGCCTCTATGTACCTCAAAACCTGGGCAATTTCTTTGCTTGGTTTTAACTTTTCACCCCTCTCTTTTGTAATATATATCCTTCATTTAGGAAAATGGACCCAGTAGATTGGACTGTGTTATTCTCCTCTTATGTAATGAGGATTAAACGTGAGAAGAATTCCAGCAACCTCTTTCCTACCAGAGGAACCCACAGAGCTGCAGGTCTCTTGTGGATCCTTTTTGTCACCTTGTTATTTCAGCTCTAATTCCTGGAGATGTTTCTGTTCAGTTTCCCTATTAAAATTTAGGCTGTACCTATAGCATGAGCTCCTAGAGTACATCCTTGAAATCATCCTGGACACCCATATACCTTAAGCTTCTCCCATAAATTATATTCCCATCCCCATTCCTGGTCCCTCTTTACTCCACCAACCACAAAAGGTCTCCATTGCCTCTACTCTGTTTCTCAGCCTATCCCCCCTTAAGGTATTTCATCATTTATAATACCTAAGAAGCCAAGCAAAATTCTCAGCATGAAAAGAAAACAACAGAAAGACAACCCTGACTCTGTTCTCTCTGTTTTCCCTTCTTTCTGTTCCAGATTTCTGCTAATGAGTAACAAGGGTGGTTTTATATTTCTGTGACAAGACAATTCATGGCTCAGTTTTTTCTGTACTGCCTTAGCACATTTGTCATAGTCCAGAGTCCACTACACTTAGACATGACTGTTGGGGAAAAAGCAAGTGAATTATAGTTTGACTTAGGTTAAGGTTAGACCTCTAAGTTGGCAGGGAGATAAGTCCTCGGTAAACTAGACAGCTGTGGACAAAACGGACAACCGAAGTGCCTAGGAACCTGCAAAAAAATCCATATAGCTCCTAGAGTTAGCCTTTAATAGGTAGTGGAAACACACAGGAAAATGTGTGGGGTAGAAGAGGAATAGGAAAGGTGAATCATGGAGCAAGACTGGACTGCTTAATCCACATCCTCAGATAACACAGAGGAATTGAGTCTGTGCTCTTTAAGGTAAGTTATGCATCACAAGTGAAAACCAGATACAATTCCTCTTGAATGAAGAAATAAAATCAGGGCATAAGTAAAGGAAAAAATAAAAATAATCAAATTTTGCTTTCAGGTCCAGTTTATGATCACAAAGTCTGGGAACACAGTACCCAGGACATGAAATGAGAAGCGAGGAACAAAAAGACTCTGGCACTCTGTCAGCAATTGTTTTTTTGCTGGAGAAAATGCAAAAGCGACTACATTAAGGAACTGATAAATATTTAGAGCCCAGATGCTCAGGTCAAAGCATTTTAGATGAATTTAAGGAATAATAACTGCAACAGCATGAACTATTTGCATATGAATAGACTGATTCAAGTAACATCACGAAGATAGACTGACAAGTAGCAAACATGGTGATGGGTTGTGAGTATGGCCACGTAAGTGAATAAGAAAGCATGAGATGTTATCGATCAACTAGTCCTTCCTGGAAGGTTTGCAGATCACTCACCCATAGAGAGATTAATTCCTCAAATATATGTGTCTACAAAGAGTTCTCTGCATATGAGTCAGGTATCAAAACTGCCAGCATCAATGGAAATGAAATCAATGTATAAAATTAAATATAGACAGCTACTCAGCTGGTCAAATGTAGGTATTTACTTTGATTTTCTGCCCAGAATGTAATGTTTACCCATGTTTCTGTCATAGTTTTGACCCTGGCTGGCAGCCAAACCCACAACAATGGCTCACTCACTCTCCCCTCTCCTCCCTCCCAGGCATGGGGGACAGAATTAGAGGGTAAAGGGAAAAGAGACTCGTAGGTTGAGATAAGAACAATTTAATAACTAAACTACACTAATATTGAAAATAATAACAACAGCAACAACAATAATAATAATAATAATAGATACAAATATACAAATGAGTGATACAGAGTGACACTGCTCAACACCCCATGACAAAAGCTCAGCCCATTCCTGGCTAATGATCCTGGAGCATGGAGAGTCCAGAAACTTCAGTCCCAAAACAGAGATAGGAGCCTGAGTGTCCAAGAGACTGAGATGACCCTGAAAGAGGAGTGATCCAGAAGGAGAAAACCTGGAGCAAGCGAGACCCCTTCCGGACAAAGCCTCACTTAAATACTGGGCATGACAGGCATGGGATGGAACAGACCGTTGGCCAATTTTGAATCCTAGGCTAGTAGTTGAGGCTGTGCTCCCTCCCAGCTTCTCCTGCCCCTGCAGACACGGGCCCAGCAGAGAAGCCAAAAAGTCCTTGACTGTCCTGGCAACAACTCTGGCCATCAGTGTGTGATCAGCCTTTTTCTCAGCACAAATCCAAAACACAACCTCTCAGTAGCTACTGTGAAGAATATTGACTCTGTCCCAGCTGAAACCAGGTCATTTTCTAATAGTTCACACTCTGATTGAGGATTTCTTAAGAGAAAAGGCACTCATCTCAAGTCAAAACTAAAAATGAGTTAGCTAGCTGGTTGGGTGAGCTAATTGATCTAATTATCCTCACTGTTATCCCACACCTGTAAAAGAAAAGCTCACTGCAACTACTGGCAAAAGAGTCAAGTCAGCTCCATTCTTGAGGTCTGATGGTTTGGTACCGAAAGCAGTAGGTTCAATGCTCCCTGGAAAGCTGCAAAAAGAATTATTTGTGGAAGGAAAGGGAACAAAAATGAATGCAGTTTGGGACTTGACCCATTTGAAAGGTTAACTGCAAATTTACACAATCTGAGTTAGACTTGCATTCACTTCCCATCTTCTGAGGTTTTGTTATTGGTGGTGGTGGTGTGTGTTGGTTTTTTTTTCCCCCAACTTCTAGAATTCATCACCGGTGCCTTCTTCAGCCAACATCTGACAACAAACCACCTACTATAATTGTTATTTTAGGAAAACATTAATTTTTTTTCGCCTTGAACTGGAGGAAATCGATGCTGTCACCACAACATTTCTAATAGTGAAAATTTCAGCACAGCCTCACAGCAGTACTCCGGGATGTTTTCTTTAGAGGAAACAAAACACAAAATAAAATATAGCTGTTATAAACTGTTAATTATGGTTTATAATAGTAATAATCCCAGAGAAATTGATCATTACTGTAGCTAATGATCAGTTTGTTAGGGTTTAACTGCCTTTAGCTCTATCTAGGGATACCCAATTAGCAAACCAGTCGTTAAATACTAGTAATGACTAATTATTCAAGGATTAAAAGCTTAAATATAAAGGAAAGCGAGATTGAGACTCTTAAAATTAATGCGTTAATGTATCCCTTCCTCAGCATGAGTTACACGCTGCATTCTGTCCTTATGACTAGTGCGCTTTCTATAGAGGATTAATTTCCCTCTAAATGAGTTTCTTTTTTTTGTATTTTCTCCAGATGTTTAATTCACATATGCATTGGCCATTGTTTCAAAAGCCTAAATCTTTCTGTTTAATAGAGTGCCTTCAATAAGCACTAAAATTGTTAACTTCCTTTCACTGTTCAGCATATTTTTTGGGGAGGGCTTTTTTTATTTCCTTTGGCTTCATGTTCCTGGCCACATGAAAACAAAGTGCCTTTAATTAGCATGAGTTGCTAATTTTTTTTTACATAGCATTATTTGCTATATAAGATATCAGATTACTTACACAACAAAATCAAGATGACCAGATACGTGTGGGGAGAGCCAATAAAAGATAACAATAGCACAGATAAGCTTGAACCTTCTAGTTAATACAGAACAAGCTGTTTTGTATATGGTAGGAAAACGACAATGGTAGAAAAGCAAAATAGGCATAGTTTGTCGTGATAGCCCAGCTAGGATAAGTATCCACAAATTTATGGGTTTGTTGAGGGCATAAAATGTAGCTGCAGAGTGCCAATAGAGTACCTGCAGACCACTGAGGTCTTGCAGATAGAGGTTAAATGTAATTTAAGTAGGGCAAAATGAGTACGCTACCTTCCACATCAGTTTATTTTTAACTTGTGTCTATTTATCCAAACTTATCTGCTTTACAAATGAAGCACAAATAAACTGCATGGTGTTTTCACAGGGGACCCGTCAGCCAAACCAAAAGCAAAGTTAAATTTGACAAACCAGGAAACAGCAGCATTTGTTCTCAATCTAACTACAAATGATAACAGTAAACTACATAACCTAGTTGTTTATACATGATGGCTGAATAATCCCAAGGCTACTTCATACTTCAGGAACAGTTACAAGTGCCAAGACTGCAGAAAGACAGTTTACATTTCAAGGGAAAACTAATTTTGTGCAATTCTTCCCCTGAATTATTGTAGTATTTCAGTGGGAGTCTCCTGAGAATATTTTATGCCAATCAATAAAGTTTCTCCTCACTCTATTTTTTTTAATATGATATTTATTTAATAAACTCTAGGATATCCCCTGTCTATAGAAACTACAATTGCTCCAGTGAAGTTAAGGGACCCATGACTCTTTAATCTAGTCATTAACCAAAGCCCTGTGAGCAACACTATTGAAAAGACACGAGTTTTTTCATGTTTCTGTTCTTGGGACCTTGCATAGCAGATATATATAATTCACTTTGTTTAATGATATAGATGAATTAGAATCATAGAATTATTTAGGTTGGAAAAGACCTCTAAGATCACTGACCGCTAACCTAACACTGCCAATTCTACCACTAAACCATGTCCCTAAGTGTCACGTCTACAAATTTTTTAAATACCTCCAGGGATGGTGACTCAACCACTTCCTTGGACAGCCTGTTCCAATGCCTTACAACCCTCTTGGTGAAGAAATTTTTCCTCATATTCAATCTAAACCTCCCCTAGTGCAACTTGAGACCATTTCCTCTCATCCCTTCAGCTGGTACTTGGCATAAGAGACCAACACCAACCCCACCGCAACCTCCTTTTAGGTAGTTGTGGAGAGTGATAAGGTCTCCTTTTCTCCAGGCTAAACAACCCCAGCTCCCTCAGCCGCTCCTCATAAGACCTGTGCTCCAGACCCTTTCCCAGCTTCGTTGCCTTCTCTGGACCTGCTCCAGCCCCTCAATGTCCTTCTTGTGGTGACGGGCCCAAAACTGAACACAGGATTCAAGGTGCGGCCTCACCAGTGCTGAGTACAGGGGCACAATCAATTCCCTAGTCCTGCTGGCCACCATTTCTGATAAAAATAATGTAACAATGTTGTGATGGGTTTGCCCTTGGCTGGAGGCCAAACCACACACCCCACACACCCTGCACTTCCCCCTCCACCCGAGGATAGGGGAGAGAA
>NW_010120383.1:0-1203 GCF_000699245.1 Pterocles gutturalis
GACATTGGGGTGGGGACACTGGGACGGGGATGCCAGGATGGGGACATTGGGATGGGGACGTTGGACGGGGACGTTGGGATGGGGATGAGGACACTGGGATGGGGACGTTGGGGTGGGGACACTGGGATGGGGCTGCCAGGATGGGGACGGGGACATTGGGATGGGGATAAGGACACTGGGATGGGGACATTGGGATGGGGATGTTGGGATGGGGACACTGGGATGCAGACAGGGACACTGCGATGGGGATGAGGACACTGGGATGGAGATGCCGGGATGGAGTGGGGACACCCGGATGGGGACACTGGGATGGGGACATTGGGGTGGGGACACTGGGATGGGGATGCCAGGATGGGGATGGGGACGTTGGAATAGGGATAAGGACACTGGGATGGGGACGTTGGGGTGGGGACACTGGGATGCAGACAGGGACACTGGGATGGGGATGAGGACACTGGGATGGAGATGCTGGGATGGAGTGGGGACACCTGGATGGGGACACTGGGATGGGGACCCCGTCTGCGGGGACTGCAGGGATGGCTTCTGGAACAAAGCCCAGCTCCGGCGCCACCAGAAGATGCACCTTGTGTGATGGCCATGGGGACGGGGACATCAGGATGGGGACATTGGGATGGGGATGAGAACACTGGGATGAGGACACTGGGATGGGGATGGGGACACTGGGATGGGGACACCAGCATGGGGATAAGGACGCTGGGATGGGGACAGGGACACTGGGATGGAGACACCAGGATGGAGATGGGGACACCAGGACGGGAACAGGGACACTGGGATGGGGTCGCCAGGATAGGGACAAGGACACTGGGATGGGGACACCAGGATGGGAACAGGGACACTGGGATGGGGACAGCGGGATGGGGATGGGGACACCAGGACGGGGATGTCTTTCAGGGTGTGTCCCCGTGACGGGGGACCAGCATCACCCCAGCGAGGGCTGGGGACAGCAGCGACTGGGACCGGGGTCAGACGGTCCCACAGTGGAGCCAGGGTTTGGTGCCTGCCCCCGACACACCCCAAAATCCGGGGAGGGGCTGCGGGCCGCGGGGTCGGGGCCAACGGGATCAATAAAATGTCCCCAAGCAGAGGCGCTGGTCGAGTGTCACTGCCACGCGGTTCCAGGGACACCCCCGGCGATGTCACCCCCAGGGAAGGAGGCGATGGCGGTGGCCACAGTGGTGGCAG
>NW_010120383.1:1313-2117 GCF_000699245.1 Pterocles gutturalis
CAGTGACACCACGGCAGGATCTTGGTGACACCACAGCAGGATCCTGGTGACATCTGTTGCCACGGGGTTTCGGGGACACCCCCGCTGGTGTCACCCTCAGGGAAGGAGGTGATGGCAGTGGTGGTGGCCATGGTTGTGGCCACCATGGCAGGATCCTGGTGACACCATGGTGTGATCCCAATGACACCATGTTGAGATCTTGGTGACACCATGACATGATACTGGTGACACCATGGCAGGATCCCAGTGACACCACGGCACGATCCCAATTACACGATGGCAGAATCCCGGTGACACCACGGCAGGATCCCGGTGACACCATGGCAGGATCCCGGTGACACCATTGCAGGATTCCGATGACACCATAGTAGGACCCAAGTGCCACCACAGCACGATCCCAGTGCCACCTCCTGGTGACACCATGGCACGGTCCTGATGACACCATGACGAGATCCTGGTCCATGGCACGATCCCAGTGACACCATGGCATGATCCTGATGCCGCCATAGCAGGATCCTGGTGACACCATGGTGTAGGATCCCGGTGACACCACGCTGTGATCCCGGTGACACCATGATGAGATCATGGTGCACGGCACGATCCCAGTGACACCATGGCATGATCCCGGTGACACCACGCTGTGATCCTGGTGACACCATGGCATGATCCCAGTGCCACTATGGCAGGATCCCGGTGACACCATGGTAGGATCCCAGTGCCACCACGGCAGGATCCCGGTGACACCATGGTAGGATCCAGGTGCCACCATGGCACAATCCCAGTGCCACCACGGCAGGATCCCGG
>NW_010120384.1:0-209 GCF_000699245.1 Pterocles gutturalis
TCACTGCCTTTGTCTCCGAAGCCAACTACATCAGCCTGGCCGCTGAACGGACCTCCCTGAGCTGGCACGGCGGTGCCCTGCACAGCTACTGCCCTGAGCTGGCCGCTGGCTTCGACGGTCACAGCATCTTCAGCTTCAAGGAGGTGGAGGTGAAGCTGCTGCCAGAGCTGGAGGAGGTCATCTTGCACCGCTGCGCCTTCCCCACCCTG
>NW_010120384.1:401-643 GCF_000699245.1 Pterocles gutturalis
GGATGATGTCTTCGAGGTGAAGTTACGAGACAACTACGAGCTGATGAAGGACGAGAGCAAGGAGAGCGCCAAGCGGTTGCAGCTGCTGGACGCCAAGATGGCTGCGCTGCGCAAGCAACATGGCGAGCTGCTGCCCGCCCGCAAGATCGAGGAGCTTTACACCTCTCTGGAGAAGAAGAACATCGAGATCTACATCCAGCGCTCGCGGCGCCTCTACGCCAACACGCCCATGCGGAGAGCCC
>NW_010120384.1:657-2694 GCF_000699245.1 Pterocles gutturalis
AGCTGGTGGCCATGGCCGACGAGTCCTTCCACGGCACAGAGCGTGTGTTGGAGCAGATGAAGGACATAGATGGTGTCAGCCCGTTCCCCCCCGAGGGTCTGGAGATGGTCACCCAGTGGTGCCGCATGATGAAGGGCAGAGTTGGCAGCTTCTTTGGTGAGTTCCTTCACGTGGGTGTGTGGCCTGGGCTCCCGGGACAGGACCTGCTGGCACCATGCAGGGGAAATTATTTTTGGAGGTTGAAGGGAGTGGGAAGGAGCAGAGATGTGATGGGACAGTGGCTCTTGCCGTAGCCCAAGGTTGGGGACTGGGGCAGTGTCCCTTCGCTGTCCCGTCTCCTACCCCTTCCTCTGCCCCGCAGTGCGGATCCGCGACTACCCTCGCTACCTCTTCGAGATCCGCAACTGGCAGCTCTCGGGCCGGCTGATCGGAGCCGAGCAGTGCAGCCAGCCCTGCTCCCGCCGCCGCCAGGTCCTGAAGCTGGGGCTGCCCTGGGGGGATGCGACAGTGGAGAGGAACGTGCTGCCCTTGAAGTTCTACCATGACTTCCACTGTAAGAGCCAGAGGGGCAGGAGGGCTCTGTGCCAGGGTGGGGACAGGGCCACATGGGACGAGCAGAGGGCTGAGCCAACCTCTGTGTCCCCAGCTGAGATCTCCCAGTACACCATCGTGTGGGGACCCTGCTGGGACCCAGCCTGGACCCTGATCGGCCAGTGTGTGGATCTCCTCACCAAGCCCTCGGAGGACCCCAGCGCCCCGTTGCCCTGGTGGGACAAGAGCCGCCTTCTCTTCCACGGGGATTGGCACATGGACATCGAACAGGCCAACCTGCACCAGCTGGCCACTGAGGTGGGTGCTGCCGGCGTGGGGAGCAGAGCGTGGCGTAGGGCTGGCTCACACGTGCCTCTCCCCACGCTTGTCCTTGCAGGACCCCTACAACACCACGGAGAACATGCACTGGGAGTGGAGCCACCTCTCCTTCCACTGGAAGCCCGGACAGTTCGTCTTCAAGGGCAACCTGGACATCAACGTCCGGACAGCCTCCAAGTGAGTGTGGGACCCGGAGCAGGGGGGCTGCCACTGATGCTGGGGAGTAACCGAGGTGTTTTTTCCCACTCAGATACGACGACTGCTGCTTCCTGCACCTGCCCGACCTGTGCATGACACTGGACCTGCAGTGGCTGTGCCACGGGAACCCCCACGACCACCATGGCGTGGTGCTGCGCTCCCCCGAGTTTCTGCCCAAGGTGCCGGTGGGGCAGCAGTACGATTCCTACCGTGCCTTCCGCTCCGAGAACCTCAACCTCTCCATCCGGATGGACCTGACACGGCCCAGTGAGGGTGGGTGACAGCACCCTGGGGATCCCTCGGGTGCAAGGGGGACGGGGCAGGGCTTGCTGGCTTTGGTGATCCATATCGGTCCTGGGTTGGATGCTGGCTGATGGCGGGTGTATTCTCAGAGCACTCCCAGCCCCGGATCCTGCTCTACAGCAGCACCCTCCGCTGGATGCAGAACTTCTGGGCCACGTGGACCAGTGTGACACGTCCCATCTGCCGCGGGAAGCTCTTCAACAACATGAAACCCAGTAAGAAGAAGCTGGGGCAGCATTACAAGCAGCTGTCCTACACTGCGCTCTTCCCCCGGCTACAGGCAAGTCCTGGGGGTGGGGGTCCGGTGTTACCTCCCCTTTCTGCCCGCGGTGGGCTCTCAGTCTCTGCTTTCTGCTGCCTCGCAGGTGCATTACTGGGCCTCCTTTGCCCAGCAGCGGGGGATCCAGGTGGAATGCTGCCAGGGGCACATCTTCACTCGTGGCACGCAGCGGCTCATCCCACAAGGTAAGTGGGGACCCTGCTGGCAGCGCTTCCAGGCAGGGCAGGACCCTGGCTGACCCCTCTCCCTGTCCCCCAGCCGGCACGGTGATGCGACGCCTCATTTCGGAGTGGAGCATCACGCAGATGGTGAGCGACCTGAGCCAGGTCACCGTGCACCTCATGGCCTCCACTTGCGATGAGAACGCTGACCACCGGCTCGACACC
>NW_010120384.1:2737-4663 GCF_000699245.1 Pterocles gutturalis
GCACAGCACCGGCCCAGCCGAGGAGGTCCCGCTGCAAACACGGAGGGCACGCCAGCCTGTGCTGGCCTGATGGCATCCCCCTGGAACAAGGGGACCTTGGGCTTTGGGTGCAACGGGGGAGGGATTTGGCTGGAGAGGAGGCAGACCTGCAGGGCCTCTGATCTCCCGAGCGCCTGGCCAAAGGGCTGCCTTGTTCCAGCCGCAGCATCCCCAGTACGGGCCCCTGCTGAGGGCTCTGGGGTGGTCCCCTGGGCTCTGGTCCCCACACCCTGCTTCTGGGGGCTGGCAGGGCTCCCAGGGGCTGGGGGTGGCTTTGCCGTGCTGATGCTCTGACCCTCTGTGCCCAGGAGCTGCCCCTGCGGGATGGGGACGATGGTTTCCACACTCACCAGCTGCACTTGGTGGACCTGCGGGCATCCTGGACCACCACCAACCGGGACATCGCCTTCGGCCTCTACGACGGCTACAAGAAAGCGGCTGTGCTCAAACGCAACCTGTCCACCGAGGCACTGAAGGGGCTGAAGATCGACACACAGCTCCAAGCCAAGAAGCTGAAGCGGGGCACGCTCTCGGCTCACTCCGTCCCTGCCAGAGTGACCGCTCCCATCACCAGCGGCCGGCCGGAGAGAGCCTCCTCAGGGGGTGAGAAGGGGAAATCCTTGCCCAGCAACGTGCATGCTAGCCCACAGCCATGCCTGCCTTCACCGCGTCCCCCCAGCCAGGTACCCCACAGCCTTGCACTGACCTTCTCTCCTTCCCCAGGAGCCTACATGCTGCAGAAGCTCATCGAGGAGACGGACAAATTCGTCGTCTTCACCGAGGAAGAGTCGGGGGCTAGCGAGCAGCTGTGTGGCATCGCCGCCTGCCAAACCGACGACATCTACAACCGCAACTGCCTCATCGAGCTGGTCAACTGCCAGGTACCTGCCCTCGGCCACCCTGCCTGTCCCCATGGCTTTGCTGGGAGAGGGACCGTGCCTGCCCCAGAAGAGCTTGTCTGCCCCCCAGGCTCTCTCCCCCCGCAGATGGTGCTGCGTGGCGCGGAGACAGAGGGCTGCGTGATTGTGTCTGCCGCCAAGGCTCAGCTGCTGCAGTGCCAGCACCATCCTGCCTGGTACGGGGACACGCTGAAGCAGAAGACGTCCTGGACGTGCTTGCTGGATGGCATGCAGTACTTTGCCACGACGGAGAGCAGCCCCACCGAGAGGGAGCACGGGCAGCTCTGGCTGGAGGTGGGCAGCTGGGGGGCTGTGTGGGAGGCAGGCAGCACTGCTGGTGCCCTGGCCGGGGTAGAGAGAACAGGGACAGGCAGCAGTGCCTCCTTGTGTCCCCAGGTGAAAAATATTGAGGAGCACCGTCAACGGAGCCTGGACTCAGTGCAGGAGCTGATGGAGAGCGGGCAGGCAGTGGGGGGCATGGTCAGCACCACCACAGGTACTGCCTGCGGGGCTGGCCCCCGTGCCGACCCCAAAACCACCCCTGTGTGACCCCCAGGCTGGTGAAGCTGGGAGCGCCTGGCCTGTCCCCAGATGGCTGCAGGAGCTGGCTGATGCTCTGAGCCCTGTGCCATGGGGTCCCCAATGTGCTGGGACATGGTGCTCTGACCATGGTCCCCCTGCCTGTCCCCAGACTGGAACCAGCCCTCAGAAGCCCAGCAGACCCAGCAGGTGCAGAGGATCATCTCTCGCTGCAGCTGCCGCATGTACTACATCAGCTACAGCCATGACATCGACCCCGAGCTGGCCACACAGATAAAGCCCCCCGAGACTCCCGCCTACCAGGAGAAGGAGGATCTGCTGAAGAAGCAGGAGGGTGCGTACCTCCAGGATCTGTGTGTTGGGGCGGGGGGTAGAGCCCTGGGCTGAAGAAGCAGGAGGGTGGGTACCTCCAGGATCTGTGTGTCGGGGGGGTAGAGGCCTGGGGTGA
>NW_010120384.1:4883-5935 GCF_000699245.1 Pterocles gutturalis
GGTCCCACGAGGATATGTGTGTCGGGGGGGTAGAGCCCTGGGCTGACCCACAGGTGCTGGCTAAGTCCAGGAATGGTCTGTCTTGGCCCTGCTGAGGCCAGAGGGGTGCACAGAGGAGGGGTCCCCAGCCACGGGGCAGTGTACCAGTTGATGCTGGACATGCCGTGCCCACTGGAGCCAGCATAACCACCTTGGCTCATCCCCCATCCCTCTCCATCTCTGGTTGTCCCCCACATACATCCCATTTCTGGCTGTGCTGAGGCCCTGTGTGCCCTTTGTGTGTCCCTGCAGGAGCAGTGGACACATTTACACTGATCCACCACGACCTCGAGATCTCCACCAACCCTGCGCAGTACGCCATGATCCTTGACATAGTCAACAACCTGCTGCTGCACGTGGAGCCCAAGCGCAAGGTGCCCATGAGGCTTCGGGTCACTTGTGTCACTTGCTGCACCCTGGGCAACCCTAACCTTCCCCTGTCCCTGCGTCTAGGAGCACAGCGAGAAGAAACAGCGGGTGAGCTTCCAGCTGGAAATCTCCAGCAACCCCGAGGAGCAGCGCAGCAGCATCCTACACCTGCAAGAGGCCGTGAGGCAGCACGTCGCCCGGATCCGGCAGCTGGAGAAGCAGATGTACTCCAACGTGAAGGTGAGCTTGCATCCCAGCAGGGCCTGGCTCCCCGGCATCCCTGCTTTGGGGCAGAGGGTGCTGAGGGTAGTCTGTCCTTCAGTCCCTCCAGGACGACAGCAAAAATGAGAGTCTGCTCGACCTCAACCACAGGCTGCAGCAGCAGCTGAGCCAGGAGAAAGCTGACCTGCAGCTGGAGAGCGAGGAGCTGAACATACTGATCAGGTTGGGGTCGTGCCTGGCTTCCCCAGCGCTGTGTCCCCCTTACTCCAGGGAACCCCCATCCCAGCGCTCCCCTCTCTGCTCCAGGTGCTTCAAGGACTTCCAGCTGCAGCGAGCCAACAAGATGGAGCTGCGAAAGCAGCCGGAAGACGTGAGCGTGGCACGGCGAACCGAGTTCTACTTTGCCCAGGCACGCTGGCGCC